>NW_026967551.1:641127-838588 GCF_028390025.1 Pseudophryne corroboree
AGAGAGGGGACAATATACAGATATAGGGGGAAGAAACAATACAAGATATAGAGAGCATGGGAGGGGGTGGGCATACAAGTCACATAAGGAAGAGAGGGGGACAATATACAGATATAGGGGGAAGGAACAATACAAGATATAGAGAGCATGGGAGGGGGTGGGCATACAAGTCACATAAGGAAGAGAGGGGGACAATATACAGATATAGGGGGTGGGAACAATACAAGATATAGAGAGCATGGGAGGGGGTGGGCATACAAGTCACATAAGGAAGAGAGGGGACAATATACAGATATAGGGGGTGGGAACAATACAAGATATAGAGAGCATGGGAGGGGGTGGGCATACAAGTCACATAAGGAAGAGAGGGGGACAATATACAGATATAGGAGGAAGGAACAATACAAGATATAGGGAGCATGGGAGGGGGTGGGCATACAAGTCACATGAGGAAGAGAGGGGACAATATACAGATATAGGGGGTGGGAACAATACAAGATATAGAGAGCATGGGAGGGGGTGGGCATACAAGTCACATAAGGAAGAGAGGGGGACAATATACAGATATAGGGGGAAGGGACAATACAAGATATAGAGAGCATGGGAGGGGGTGGGCATACAAGTCACATAAGGAAGAGAGGGGGACAATATACAGATATAGGAGGAAGGAACAATACAAGATATAGGGAGCATGGGAGGGGGTGGGCATACAAGTCAAATGAGGAAGAGAGGGGACAATATACAGATATAGGGGGTGGGAACAATACAAGATATAGAGAGCATGGGAGGGGGTGGGCATACAAGTCACATAAGGAAGAGAGGGGGACAATATACAGATATAGGGGGAAGGGACAATACAAGATATAGAGAGCATGGGAGGGGGTGGGCATACAAGTCACATAAGGAAGAGAGGGGGACAATATACAGATATAGGGGGAAGGAACAATACAAGATATAGAGAGCATGGGAGGGGGTGGGCATACAAGTCACATAAGGAAGAGAGGGGGACAATATACAGATATAGGGGGAAGGAACAATACAAGATATAGGGAGCATGGGAGGGGGTGGGCATACAAGTCACATGAGGAAGAGAGGGGACAATATACAGATATAGGGGGAAGGGACAATACAAGATATAGAGAGCATGGGAGGGGGTGGGCATACAAGTCACATAAGGAAGAGAGGGGACAATATACAGATATAGGGGGTGGGAACAATACAAGATATAGAGAGCATGGGAGGGGGTGGGCATACAAGTCACATAAGGAAGAGAGGGGACAATATACAGAAATAGGGGGATGGGACAATACAAGATATAGAGAGCATGGGAGGGGGTGGGCATACAAGTCACATAAAGAAGAGAGGGGGACAATATACAGATATAGGGGGATGGGACAATACAAGATATAGAGAACATGGGAGGGGGTGGGTATACAAGTCACATAAGGAAGAGAGGGGACAATATACAGATATAGGGGGTGGGAACAATACAAGATATAGAGAGCATGGGAGGGGGTGGGCATACAAGTCACATAAGGAAGAGAGGGGACAATATACAGATATAGGGGGAAGGAACAATACAAGATATAGGGAGCATGGGAGGGGGTGGGCATACAAGTCACATGAGGAAGAGAGGGGACAATATACAGATATAGGGGGTGGGAACAATACAAGATATAGAGAGCATGGGAGGGGGTGGGCATACAAGTCACATAAAGAAGAGAGCGGGACAATATACAGATATAGGGGGAAGGGACAATACAAGATATAGAGAGCATGGGAGGGGGTGGGCATACAAGTCACATAAGGAAGAGAGGGGGACAATATACAGATATAGGGGGAAGGAACAATACAAGATATAGAGAGCATGGGAGGGGGTGGGCATACAAGTCACATAAGGAAGAGAGGGGCCACAATACAGATATAGGGGGTGGGAACAATACAAGATATAGAGAGCATGGGAGGGGGTGGGCATACAAGTCACATAAGGAAGAGAGGGGCCACAATACAGATATAGGGGGTGGGAACAATACAAGATATAGAGAGCATGGGAGCGGGTGGGCATACAAGTCACATAAGGAAGAGAGGGGATAATATACAGATATAGGGGGTGGGAACAATACAAGATACAGAGAGCATGGGAGCGGGTGGGCATACAAGTCACATAAGAAAGAGAGGGGATAATATACAGATATAGGGGGTGGGAACAATACAAGATACAGAGAGCATGGGAGGGGGTGGGCATACAAGTCACATAAAGAAGAGAGGGGGACAATATACAGATATAGGGGGAAGGGACAATACAAGATATAGAGAGCATGGGAGGGGGTGGGCATACAAGTCACATAAAGAAGAGACGGGGACAATATACATATATAGGGGGAAGGGACAATGCAAGTTATAGAGAGCATGGGAGGGGGTGGGCGTACAAGTCACATGAGGAAGAGAGGGGGACAATATACAGATATAGGGGGTGGGAACAATACAAGATATAGAGAGCATGGGAGGGGGTGGGCATACAAGTCACATAAGGAAGAGAGGGGGACAATATACAGATATAGGGGGAAGGGACAATACAAGATATAGAGAGCATGGGAGGGGGTGGGCATACAAGTCACATAAGTGAGAGAGGGGACAATATACAGATATAGGGGGAAGGGACAATACAAGATATAGAGAGCATGGGAGGGGGTGGGCATACAAGTCACATAAGGAAGAGAGGGGACAATATACAGATATAGGGGGTGGGAACAATACAAGATATAGAGAGCATGGGAGGGGGTGGGCATACAAGTCACATAAGGAAGAGAGGGGACAATATACAGATATAGGGGAAGGGATAATACAAGATATAGAGAGCATGGGAGGGGGTGGGCATACAAGTCACATGAGGAAGAGAGGGGGACAATATACAGATATAGGGGGTGGGAACAATACAAGATATAGAGAGCATGGGAGGGGGTGGGCATACAAGTTACATAAGGAAGAGAGGGGACAATATACAGATATAGGGGTAAGGGACAATACAAGATATAGAGAGCATGGGAGGGGTGGGCATACATGTCACATAAGGAAGAGAGGGGGACAATATACAGATATAGGGGGAAGGGACAATACAAGATATAGAGAGCATGGGAGGGGGTGGGCATACAAGTCACATGAAGAAGAGAGGGGGAAAATATACAGATATAGGGGGAAGGAACAATACAAGATATAGAGAGCATGGGAGGGGGTGGGCATACAAGTCACATAAGGAAGAGAGGGGGACAATATACAGATATAGGGGGAAGGGGACAATACAAGAAATAGAGAGCATGGGAGGGGGTGGGCATACAAGTCACATGAGGAAGAGAGGGGGACAATATACAGATATAGGGGGTTGGAACAATACAAGATATAGAGAGCATGGGAGGGGGTTTGGCATACAAGTCACATAAGGAAGAGAGGGGGACAATATACAGATATAGGGGGTGGGAACAATACAAGATATAGAGAGCATGGGAGGGGGTGGGCATACAAGTCACATAAGGAAGAGAGGGGGACAATATACAGATATAGGGGAAGGAACAATACAAGATATAGAGAGCATGGGAGGGGGTGAGCATACAAGTCACATAAGGAAGAGAGGGGGACAATATACAGATATAGGGGGTGGGAACAATACAAGATATAGAGAGCATGGGAGGGGGTGGGCATACAAGTCACATAAGGAAGAGAGGGGGACAATATACAGATATAGGGGGAAGGGACAATACAAGATATAGAGAGCATGGGAGGGGGTGGGCATACAAGTCACATAAGGAAGAGAGGGGGACAATATACAGATATAGGGGGAAGGGACAATACAAGATATAGAGAGCATGGGAGGGGGTGGGCATACAAGTCACATAAGGAAGAGAGGGGGACAATATACAGATATAGGGGGTGGGAACAATACAAGATATAAAGAGCATGGGAGGGGGTGGGCATACAAGTCACATAAGGAAAAGAGGGGACAATATACAGATATAGGGGAAGGGACAATACAAGATATAGAGAGCATGGGAGGGGGTGGGCATACAAGTCACATGAGGAAGAGAGGGGGACAATATACAGATATAGGGGGTGGGAACAAAACAAGATATAGAGAGCATGGGAGGGGGTGGGCATACAAGTCACATAAGGAAGAGAGGGGACAATATACAGATATAGGGGTAAGGGACAATACAAGATATAGAGAGCATGGGAGGGGGTGGGCATACAAGTCACATAAGGAAGAGAGGGGGACAATATACAGATATAGGGGGAAGGGACAATACAGGATATAGAGAGCATGGGAGGGGGTGGGCATACAAGTCACATGAGGAAGAGAGGGGGAAAATATACAGATATAGGGGGAAGGAACAATACAAGATATAGAGAGCATGGGAGGGGGTGGGCATACAAGTCACATAAGGAAGAGAGGGGGACAATATACAGATTTAGGACTACCTGGTGTGCACTGGCTCCTCCCCCTATGACCCTCCTCCAAGCCTCAGTTAGATTTCTGTGCCCGGCTGAGCTGGATGCACACTAGGGGCTCTCCTGAGCTCCTAGAAGAAAGTATAGTTTAGGTTTTTTATTTTCAGTGAGACCTGCTGGCAACAGACTCACTGCAACGAGGGACTAAGGGGAGCCAGAAACAAGAAGGTGGTCCGGAAAATCGGCGGCTGAAGACTTCTGTCTTCTCCAAGGTAGCGCACAGCACTGCAGCTGTGCGCCATTGCTCCTCATGCACACCACACACTGCGGTCACTGATGGGTGCAGGGCGCTGGGGGGGGGGGGCTCCCTGAGCAGCAATAATAACACCTTGGCTGGCAAAACTAACACCATATATAGCCCCAGAGGCTATATAGGTGGATATTAACCCCTGCCAGAAACGATAAAATAGCGGGAGAAAGCCCGCCGAAAAAGGGGCGGAGGCAACTCCCTCAGCACACTGGCGCCATTTTTCCCTCACAGCTCCGCTGGAAGGAAGCTCCCTGGCTCTCCCCTGCAGTCCTGCACTACAGAAAGGGTAAAAAAGAGAGGGGGTGCACAATTTAGGCGCAGTATATATATATATATATATATATATATATATATTATAGGCAGCTATAGGGGAAAACACTCTGTACAGTGATATCCCTGTGTTATATAGCGCCCTGGTGTGTGCTGGCATACTCTCCCTCTGTCTCCCCAAAGGGCTTTGTGGGGTCCTGTCCTCTGTAAGAGCATTCCCTGTGTGTCTGCTGTGTGTCGGTACTGCTGTGTCGACATGTATGATGAGGATAATGATGTGGAGGCGGAGCAAAGGCCTGTGAATGTGATGTCACCCCCTGCGGGGTCGACACCAGTGTGGATGGACTTATGGAAGGAATTACGTGACAGTGTCAGCTCCTTACATAAAAGGTTTGACGACATAGGACAGCCGGCTACTCAGCTTGTGCCTGTCCAAGCGTCTCAAATGTCATCAGGGGCTATAAAACGCCCGCTACCTCAGATGAGATACAGATGTCGACACGGATACCGACTCCAGTGTCGACGATGATGAGACGAGTGTACCCTCCAATAGATCCACCCATTATATGATTGAGGCTATGAAAAATGTATTACACATTTCTGATGATACCCCAGGTACCACAAAAAAGGGTATTATGTTTGGTGAGAAAAAACTACCAGTAGTTTTTCCTGCATCTGACGAATTAAATGAGGTGTGTGAGGAAGCGTGGACTTCCCCAGATAAGAAATTGATCATTTCTAAACGGTTAATGGCTGCGTACCCTTTCCCGCCAGAGGATAGGTCACGCTGGGAAACACCCGCTAGGGTAGATAAAGCGCTGACACGCTTATCAAAGAAGGTGGCACTACCGTCTCCGGATACGGCCGCCCTAAAAGAACCTGCTGATAGGGACAATATTTTGCTAACGATTGACCATATAAAAGACGCGGTCTTATACATGCGTGATGCACAGAGGGATATTTGCCGGCTGGCATCAAAAATAAGCGCTATGTCCATTGCCGCCAGACGGGGGTTATGGACTAGACAATGGTCAGGTGATGCCGACTCCAAACGGCACATGGAAGTTTTACCCTATAAAGGGGTGGAACTTTTTGGGGAAGGTCTTTCAGACCTCGTTTCCACAGCTACTGCTGGGAAATCGACTTTTTTGCCACAGGCTACCCCACAGCAAAAGAAAGCACCGTATTATCAGGTACAGTCCTTTCGGCCCCAGAAAAACAAGCGGGCTAGAGGCTCATCCTTTCTGCCGAGGGGCAGAGGAAGGGGGAAAAAGCTGCAGCACACAGCTAGTTCCCAGGAGCAGAAGTCCTCCCCTGCGTCCGGTAAGTCCACAGCATGACGCTGGGTCAGCTCAGGCGGAATCGGGAACGGTGGGGGCACGTCTCAGGTTTTTCAGCACACAGTGGGCTCTCTCACAAGTGGATCCCTGGGTCCTTCAAGTAGTATCTCAGGGGTACAGGCTGGAATTCGAGACGTCTCCCCCCTGCCGTTTCCTAAAATCTGCCTTGCCGGCAACTCCCTCTGCCAGGGAGGCAGTGTTGGTGGCTATTCAAAAAACTGTATTCACAGAAAGTGATTGTCAAGGTACCCCTCCTTCAGCAAAGAAAGGGTTACTACTCCACAATGTTTGTGGTACCGAAACCGGACGGTTCGGTGAGACCTATCTTAAATTTAAAAGCCTTGAACACTTATATCAAAAGGTTCAAGTTCAAGATGGAATCGCTCAGGGCGGTTATTGCGAGCCTGGAGGAGGGGGATTACATGGTATCCCTGGACATCAAGGATGCGTACCTGCATGTCCCCATTTACCCTCCGCACCAGGAGTACCTCAGATTTGTGGTACAGGACTGTCACTATCAGTTCCAGACACTGCCGTTTGGGTTATCCACGGCACCGAGGGTCTTTACCAAGGTAATGGCCGAAATGATGATACTCCTTCGCAAGAAGGGAGTTTTAATTATCCCGTACTTGGACGATCTCCTGATAAAGGCGAGGTCCAAAGAACAGTTGATAGTGGGGGTGGCACTTTCTCAGGAAGTGCTACAACAGCACGGCTGGATTCTAAACATTCCAAAGTCACAGATGGTCCCGACGACACGTCTTCTGTTCCTGGGAATGATTCTGGACACAGACCAAAAAAGAGTGTTTCTTCCACTGGAAAAAGCCGAGGAATTGTCATCTCTGGTCAGAGACATCCTAAAACCAGGAAAAGTGTCGGTACATCAATGCACACGAGTCCTGGGAAAAATGGTAGCTTCGTACGAAGCAATTCCATTCGGAAGGTTCCACGCAAGGACGTTCCAGTGGGACCTGTTGGACAAATGGTCCGGGTCCCATCTCCAGATGCAACAGCGGATAACCCTATCGGCCAGAACCAGGGTGTCGCTGCTGTGGTGGCTGCAGAGGGCTCATCTACTAGAGGGCCGCAGATTCGGAATACAGGACTGGGTCCTGGTGACCACGGATGCCAGCCTTCGGGGCTGGGGGGCAGTCACAAAGGGAAGAAATTTCCAAGGACTGTGGTCAAATCAGGAGATTTCTCTTCACATAAATATCCTGGAGCTAAGGGCCATTTACAATGCCCTAAGCCAGGCAAGACCCCTGCTTCAAAACCAGCCGGTACTGATCCAGTCAGACAACATCACGGCGGTCGCCCATGTAAACAGACAAGGCGGCACGAGAAGCAGGATGGCGATGGCAGAAGCCACAAGGATTCTCAGATGGGCAGAGAATCATGTGTTAGCACTGACGGCAGTGTTCATTCCGGGAGTGGACAACTGGGAAGCAGACTTCCTCAGCAGGCACGACCTCCACCCGGGAGAATGGGGACTTCATCCAGAAGTCTTCCAAATGCTGGTCAACCGGTGGGAAAAACCACAGGTAGACATGATGGCGTCCCGCCTCAACAAGAAGTTGAAAAGATATTGCGCCCGGTCAAGAGACCCTCAGGCGATAGCGGTGGACGCTCTAGTGACACCATGGGTGTACCAGTCGGTTTATGTGTTTCCTCCTCTACCTTTCATACCCAAGGTACTGAGAATAATAAGAAGGCGAGGAGTGAAAACCATACTCGTGGTTCCGGATTGGTCAAGAAGAGCTTGGTACTCGGAACTTAAAGAGATGCTTACAGAGGACCCTTGGCCTCTGCCGCTCAGACAAGACCTGCTGCAGCAGGGACCCTGTCTGTTCCAAGACTTACCGCGGCTGCGTTTGACGGCATGGCGGTTGAACACCGGATCCTGAAGGAAAAGGGTATTCCGGAGGAAGTCATCCCTACCCTGATCAAAGCCAGGAAGGATGTCACCGCAAGACATTATCACCGCATTTGGCGAAAATATGTTGCTTGGTGTGAGGCCATGAAGGCCCCGACGGAGGAATTTCAACTGGGTCGATTCCTGCACTTCCTGCAAGCAGGGGTGACGTTGGGCCTCAAATTGGGGTCCATAAAGGTCCAGATTTCGGCTCTGTCGATTTTCTTCCAAAAAGAACTGGCTTCACTGCCTGAAGTTCAGACTTTTGTCAAAGGAGTACTGCATATTCAGCCTCCTTTTGTGCCCCCAGTGGCACCTTGGGATCTCAATGTGGTTTTGGCATTCCTGAAATCACATTGGTTCGAACCACTTAAGACTGTGGGTTTAAAATATCTCACGTGGAAAGTGGTCATGCTGTTGGCCCTGGCGTCGGCCAGGCGGGTTTCAGAATTGGCGGCTTTGTCTTGTAAAAGCCCTTATCTGATTTTCCATATGGATAGGGCAGAATTGAGGACTCGTCCTCAGTTTCTCCCAAAGGTGGTCTCAGCTTTTCACTTGAACCAACCTATTGTGGTGCCTGCGGCTACTAGGGACTTGGATGATTCCAAGTTGCTGGACGTAGTCAGGGCCCTAAAAATTTATATTTCCAGGACGGCTGGAGTCAGAAAGACTGACTCGCTGTTTATCCTGTATGCACCCACCAAGCTGGGTGCTCCTGCTTCTAAGCAGTCTATTGCGCGCTGGATTTGTAGTACTATTCAGCTGGCGCATTCTGCGGTAGGCTTACCGCAGCCTAAATCTGTAAAAACCCATTCCACACGGAAGGTGGGCTCATCTTGGGCGGCTGCCCGAGGGGTCTCGGCTTTACAACTTTGCCGAGCAGCTACTTGGTCGGGGGCAAACACGTTTGCAAAATTCTACAAATTTGATACCCTGGCTGAGGAGGACCTGGAATTCTCTCATTCGGTGCTGCAGAGTCATCCGCACTCTCCCGCCCGTTTGGGAGCTTTGGTATAATCCCCATGGTCCTTACGGAGTCCCCAGCATCCACAAGGACGTCAGAGAAAATAAGAATTTACTCACCGGTAATTCTATTTCTCGTAGTCCGTAGTGGATGCTGGGCGCCCATCCCAAGTGCGGATTGTCTGCAATACCTGTACATAGTTATTGTTACAAATATCGGGTTTTGTTGTGAGCCATCTCTTCAGAGGCTCCATTTGTTATCATACTGTTAACCAGGGTTCCTGTCACGTGTTACATGGTGTGATTGGTGTGGCTGGTATGAGTCTTACCCGGGATTCAAAAATCCTTCCTTATTGTGTCAGCTCTTCCGGGCACAGTTCCTAACTGAGGCTTGGAGGAGGGTCATAGGGGGAGGAGCCAGTGCACACCAGATAGTCCTAAATCTTTCTATAGAGTGCCCAGTCTCCTGCGGAGCCCGTCTATTCCCCATGGTCCTTACGGAGTCCCCAGCATCCACTACGGACTATGAGAAATAGAATTACCGGTGAGTAAATTCTTATTTTAACATGAAAGCATGTCCTAGACATCCCTTTCCCTGGTCTCCTCACATACCTCCCCCTTCTTAAATCGAGGAGACAGGCATGATGCCAATGTTGGAGTCCTGACTGTTGTCTCGGCCCGAAGGTCTGCGAAGTCTGGCATTTGTTTCCTCACGTCTGGATAACCCGTCAGCATTGTGATGGTCTCGTCCCTTTTTGTGAGAAATAGAAAAGTTGAAACCTTGTAACGCCAAACTCCACCTCAACAACCTCCCATTTTCCCCTGAGGTTCTGTTTAGCCAATTTAACGGGTTATGGTCAGTAATAACAGTGAATTCTTTACCATAGAGATAAGGTTGTAGTTTCTTTAAGGCCCAGACTATGGCTAGACACTCCTTCTCAATAGTGGCATAGGCTATCTCTCGGTCAGCTAGCTTACGAGATAGATACACAATTGGGTGTTCCCTACCATCTTCTCCCACCTGGCACAACACTGCCCCAAGTCCACACCCCGAAGCGTCTGTCTGCACAATAAACTTTTTATTGTAGTCAGGGGCAGCCAACACTGGGGCTCGAGTCAGCGTGTCTTTTAAGATGGTGAAGGCTTGCTCACACTCAACAGTCCATTCGATCTTCCGAGCATATCTCTTTTTGGTCAAGTCCGTTAGGGCCTTGGCCACGGTGCTGTAATGTGGTATGAATTTTCTGTAATAGCCAGCAACCCCAAGGAAGGCCCGCACTTGCTTCTGGTTGACAGGTCGGGGCCAGTTGACAATAGCCTCCACCTTTGCCGGTTCTGGTCTAATAGATCCTCCTCCAACCCGATGTCCTAGGTACTGAACCTCAGCCATCCCCATCTGACATTTATCTGGGCGTATGGTGAGCCCGGCCTGTCTGATCCTTTTGAGCACTTCTGCCACATGAGTTAAATGGTCTGCCCAGGTATGGCTGAAGATGGCGATATCATCGAGGTAGGCTTGTGCAAAGTCTTGACATCCCTCCAGTAGGTCATTCACCATTCGCTGGAATGTGGCAGGGGCGTTCTTCATCCCGAAAGGCATGGTAGTACACTCAAAGAGTCCTATGGGTGTGATGAAGGCAGAACGCTCCTGGGCTTCTTTGGTAAGTGGGATTTGCCAGTAACCCTTGCTTAAGTCCAGCGTTGAGACGAACTTGGCCCCTCCAATCCGGTCCAGTAGCTCGTCAATACGGGGCATAGGGTAAGCATCAGTTATGGTTACTTCATTCAATTTGCGATAGTCCACGCAAAACCGTGTAGTCCCATCTTTCTTGGGAACCAACACGACCCCAGCGGCCCATGGGCTTTTAGATGGCACAATGACCCCCAAAGCTAGCATCTCTTTGATCTCAGTCTTCACCTGTCTCATAACATCTGGGGTCATTCGGTAAGCGACTTGTCGGATGGGCTTACTGTTCCCAGTGTCCACATGGTGAGTGGTCAGGTGAGTTCGACCAGGTTGACATGAAAACTGGGCTTGTTCAGCCTCTAAGATCCTCTGCATCTCTTGCTGCTGTGCCGTATTCAATTGTAGTCCCACCTGGACTGATTCCACTCCCTTATTCTCTTTAGCAGCTCCCAAAAGGTCAGGCAATGGATCAGTTTCTGGTGTCTCCATCGGAGGGCAACATACCATCATGGCCGCTACTTGACGATCTCTATAAGCTTTAATTCTATTTATATGGAAGGTGCGTAGGCGCTTCCCTCCCTTATCCAGGGCGATCACATAATTGACCGGTCCGGTGCGCCTTACCACTGTATACGGTCCATCCCAGGTGGCTTGCAGTTTGTTTCTACGCACTGGGATAAGCACCATGACCTTTTGCCCTGGATTCAACTCACGGTCTTGAGCGTGGGCATCGTACCATTCCCTTTGTTTCTCTTGTGATTCCCGGAGATGCTCTTAGGTTAACTGTAGCAATCTTCTCATCCGATTCCGCATGTTCTCTACATATTGTAAAATGGGCTGCTGGTGTTCTTGGAAAGTTCCCTCCCAACTCTCTTTGACCAGGTCTAGGGGCCCCCGCACTTTCCGGCCGTACAGAAGTTCAAACGGGGAATATCCGGTAGATGCTTGTGGAACTTCCCGATAAACAAATAAAAGCTGTTGCAGGGCTCTCTCCCAGTCCCTCCCCTCGGACTGTACGTAAGCTTGTAGGAGTCTTTTCAGCGTTCCATTGAATCTTTCACATAGTCCATTGGTCTGAGGATGATAAGGGGTGGTCCAAAGAGGCCGAACCCCCCACTTTTCCCACAGGGTTTGCATTAGTTCACCTTGGAATTGAGGCCCTTGGTCTGTGACGACTTCCTGTGGATATCCGACCCGACTGAATATGTCCGTCAGTGCTTGCGCAACATGTTCCGTGTCAATGGATGACAGGGCCACGGCTTCAGGGTAACGTGTCGTAAAGTCCACCAGTGTTAAGATGTACTTCTTGCCCGTGTGACTGGGAATAGCTAATGGTCCAACTAGGTCTATGGCAACACGGGCAAAGGGCTCCCCTATAATAGGTAATGGGTGCAGAAAAGCTTTCTGTTGGGGCTTTCCCAGTCTCTGACAGGTATCACAGGTGTCCCGATACTGCTTAACGTCTCTAGAAATCCGTGGCCAGAAGAAACTCCGCAACAGTCGG
Source organism: Pseudophryne corroboree (assembly GCF_028390025.1). Taxonomy (NCBI): domain Eukaryota; kingdom Metazoa; phylum Chordata; class Amphibia; order Anura; family Myobatrachidae; genus Pseudophryne; species Pseudophryne corroboree. The sequence continues at coordinate 653,554 of NW_026967551.1, forward strand.
GCCAATGTTTTCCGGGTGCCAAAATGGCCAGCTGCAGGGATGTCGTGGGCAAGAGCTAGTAATTGTGCTCTGTATTGTGTAGGTACCACCAACTGTTTAGTAGGCATGACTGCTTCCTGTCCGGGCCGAGGGATGACCACTCGGTACAGTAATTCCTCTTCCCACACTATCTTACTTCCATCAGCTGTTTCCAACCCCAGTTCGGCTGCACTCCTCAATTTGCTCAGGGAGGGGTCAGTCCGTTGGGCCTGTCGGAACTCACTCCGGTCCACCTCCCCCAAGTCTACCTCTAAAGTACTGGACAATGAACTAGAGTCACTCACCATTGTCTGGGTAGGCTGATTCTGGTCCATATCTGTAGCCTGGGTCACCTCTCTTCGTGTTTGGCTTCTGGTTACCACCTGGACGAAGCGTGTCACTAGTCCTTGTCCCAGATCATTCCCGAGGATTACCTTGGCTGGTAGCCCCTTGAGTACTCCGACTTCCACGATTCCTTGGTCAGCTCCCCAGTCCAGATGTATCTTGGCAACAGGGATATCGGCCTGTTGTCCCCCGGCAGTGGCAATTCGCACATACTGTCCAGGTATCACCTGGGAGGCAGGAATCAGGTCTGGCTCAATCAACGTACGTGAGGCCCCAGAGTCTCGTAGGCCCTGTACCTGCTGGTTCTCCACTATCACAGTCTGTAGGTGCCCTCGCATATTCCAGGGAGTCGCCTTCTCCTCCCCCAGAACCAAGTCCAAAATATACACTCCACCCATCATCCCATCCATATCTGACTGGATGACCTCCTCACCATACACCTCCGTGGGGTAACATACCACAGAGACTGGAGCCGGTCTAGCCCCAGGGAATGGCCCTCTTGTGCGTGGACAGTCCCTAAGCACGTGTCCTGGTTGATTGCAGCGATAACACTTCCGAGGTTCTGGGTTAGCCACTCTGAATCTGGGTGGCTGATAAGTGATGTTTTTGATAGGGCCTCCTTTATTACTATCTTTGACTTGCGGTTCTTTGTCAGAGAGCTTCTCCACTCGTGGGGTTCTTGTACCGCCTGCTGCACTGAAGATTCTCCATTGCTGACGATTGGCTATATATTCATCAGCCCATTCCGCAGCTTGTTCAGGTGTACTGGGCTTCCTGTCAGCGACCCACTCCCGTACCTCTGGTGCCATCTTAATCATTAGCTGTTCTACCACAATTAAGTTGACAATCTGCTCCACAGTGGAGGCCTGTCTTCCTTCAAGCCATTTCCCACAGGCTTGCCGTAGCTGACTAGCAAACTCTTGGTAGGAATCAGTTCCACCTTTATTCAGTGTCCTGAATTTAAGACGATAGGATTCTGCAGTTATCTGGAACTTAGCAAGCAATGCTTTCTTTATAAAGGCATAGACTCCACATTCCTGGGGGGTTAGGGCCTGATAGGCTTCCAGAGCCCTGCCAGTGAGACTTGGCCCCAAGTACTTTGGCCAGTCAGCTGGCTCTATTCCATGCACCCCCATGAGATTTTCAAAGATCTGGAGGTGAGTGTCAATGTCTGTTTCATTTTCCCGAAATGTGGGAACATCCTTAAATCCCAAGCGTCGCTTCTCTTGTTCAAAACTTCGGGGGGACTCCGGAATTCCACTGCCAACAGGAATTTGTACTCCTAGTATAGCTTGGATCACTCCAGCTCTCTCCTGTGGGGTCGCACCTTCGCCTAGCGCCCCCAGCAAGCTCTGCAGTATGGCAGGAGTGGCATCGGTCAACTCTGGTAACTTATTGGATGAATTACTACCAATGCCTGTTGGTCCCTCTTCATCATCACTCAGGTGGTCAGGATCCTCTGGGTGCCCCCGATCCCACTCCAACAACCGAAGTACCAGAGTTTCCCTGGTCTCAGTCCCATCATAAGTAATTCCCTTCATCCTGCAAAATCCTTGTAGGTGAGGTTTCCGAGCTGTACGGTAAAACTTCTCCTGCTCTCTCATTGCATTCTCCCCTTGACTGCTGGCCACAACTGCTGGCTGACTCTCCATGCTGATACTTTGTGTATTAGCTCCCTGGAAACTATCTCCCTGGAAACACTACAGGAACTGTGTGATATTCCACCGCTGCCGCCAAATGTGAGGATACCGGGTGACCTGGGTATCCTGGTGTTCAGGGATCACACTGTGGAGCCGGTTATAATGAAAATCAAGGTGATCTTTATTCAGGGAGACCCAGAAATCCAGTGAACAGCAAGCAGGGTTACACTAATAATGTCCACTCAGAGTTCAGCAAAGTCCTTACCAGCTGATCTATATCTCCTCCAGTCCTGGGCAGTAATGACAGCTGTAGCAGGGCACACAGAGTGGCTGGTCACTGGTGACACTGAGAGGGGACAACACCCCAACCTCCAGTGAGTCTAGCTGTGCACCATCACCTCCACACACACACAGTCTCCTTCTCCCAGCCACTTCCTCCCCCCACAATTCCCCCTTGCTGGTTCCTTCTCTCTCCTCCTTTCTGATTGGTGGATCATGCTGTCAGTCTTTCCAGAGGGGAAGGAGGAGGGCTTTTCTAAAAGAAACACTCCCCTGCTGTATGCTTCTGGGATACTTCCTGTGTGTGACTTCTGCAGACTGAGGGCTTCAATTTAAGAACTCAGAACTTGGGCCATAGGATTAACTCTTTCCTTTTTAACATGAAAGCATGTCCTAGACATCCCTTTCCCTGGTCTCCTCACAGTCGGCATTTATCAGGGATTATGCTTCGGGTGCCTCAGGCCCCCGAAGCATAATCCGCGATAAGTACCCTACCGGAGCCACGATAATTTGTGTGCTGCCCTTCAATATTTACTGAAAAGTGTTAAATTGCCCCCCAGCTGAAATAATTGCCCTTCCCTGATCTAAGCTGTATTATGTATGAGAATTGTGGTGCTCTTTGTTTTTGTTTTTTAAATTCAATAGTTTTTTATTGATTTTGTTTTTCATAGAATAAAAGCATACAGAAAACAAAAAACTAACCATACAATTCCAAACCCAGGAATACACAGATTCCTAACCCTAACAGTAACTGCTTACAATATTAAAAAAGATGCAGGCTTAAATTCCAATATAGAGATTGTAAATTAAGGCTGATGTTACATGTTTGCATGACGCGTACATACGCATCATGCAGTATACAGAGTAATCTATGGCAACGCAGCATAATTATTGTATAGACCACATAGCTACAATATGGGCGAAAGAAAGAAAGAAAGAAAGAAAGAAAGAAAGAAAGAAAGAAAGAAAGAAAGAAAGAAAGAAATGGCTGGCCGCAGGCGCCAGGGCACTCCCTAAAAAAGGGGAAGCCAGTTCATCCGATGCACATCCAGGATCGCAGACACATTCTAACCCCCCTTTACATGTCCCTTCTCTGACGCATCCAAATATGGAGCCCTCAATGACTAGTGCTCAAACACTCCGGTTCATGGAGTTCGGAGACTCAAGCCATCTACCCCACATGTCTTGATACTTTTTCCCGGCTTTTCTAGCTAAGTACACATATTTCTCGTGAGAGGCCGTATCATTTACTAGTGAGACCCAGGACCGTATAGTGGGCGTATCTTTGGCTAGCCAAAGCCTGGCGATACACACCTTGGCCAGGCCACATAGATTAATTACATATCTCCTGGCAGGGGGGTCCAGGGCATCCTCCTCCACAGCTGATAATACACACGTCGTCGGGGAACATACTGACAAGGGAATTCCAGTCGACACCAGGGCACCAATAACACCCGACCAGAATACGGCAATCTTGGGGCAGAGCCAAATAATGTGCCAGAAGTCCGCATCCAGACTGTCACACTTAGGACACCTGGAGGAATGAGTACCCCCTATATGGCACAATCGCACAGGTGTCATGTATACCCTGTGTAATATAAACAGTTGAATTTGTTGGTATCTAGTGGTGGTAGTAGAGAACCGTGGAGAACATAGAGCACCCTCCCAAAGCTCATCAGAGATGGCACCCAAGTCTGATTCCCACCTGTCCCTAAGAAGGGACAACGGGTCAGAGTAATGAGATCGAAGCACACCTGTATATATGTTGGATACCAGATGCCCGCCCTCCAGGGACTGCAGGAGAGACTTGACCGGGGAGTCAGTAAGTATTGGAGGAGCATCGGGAAACTGTGCGTTAAGCGCATGTCTCAATTGCAGGTAGCGGTAGAAATGAGAAGAGGGTATACCGTAATCCTGTTGAAGTTGCAGGATGGATTTCAGTATACCATCATTATACAAGTGCCCTAGGGATATCACCCCCCACCTCCCCCACACCGCCCCAGTCTGCAGCGAAGCCAACTCTGGGAAGCCGAAGGCATTGTCCAGAGGGGTATCAGGGTCTATACCCTGGCCAATATGAGAACATGTACCTGTTTCTATATGAGAATGGCCTGTTTTATTATAGGGATCTTGGACAGTTTATGGTTCCCACAAAGAAGCATCTGTAGTGGAGTGCCGTCAGGATACACCCGCAAAAGCATTTGCGAGCGTATAGTGAGAGCATCTGTGGCAGTCACCCACTCCCATATATGTGCCAACTGCGCGGCATAGTAGTAAAATCGAAATATAGGGAGAGCTATGCCACCCAACACTCTCGGTCTGGACAAAATGTCAAGTCTCAACCGCGCTCTCCTGCTGGCCCAAATCAAGGAAGAGAGCAAACTGTCAATCTGTCTGAAAATTTTCAAGTTAATATATACAGGGGACTGCTGGAGAACATAAAGGAGTTTAGGCAGATACACCATTTTTACCAAGTTGACCCTACCAGTAACAGTCAGGGGCAGAGTCGCCCACACCTTGACCTTCGAGCGGAGATACACCATTTGCGGCATAATATTAAGGGAAACATAGGTAGAAGGGTCATTTGATACCCATATACCCAGGTACTTGAAAGAATCTACCCATTTAAGTGGGGTATGGATCAATGGGGCCACCGGGACCGGGCCTCTAAGTGGAGTAATGGTGGATTTATCCCAGTTAATTTTGAGCCCAGAGAAGCGTCCGTATTCTGTTATCAAATCCAGGATTTTAGGCAGGGAGGAAACATAATCATCCAAGAAGAGCAAAAGGTCACCAGCATATAACGCTATCCTGTCCTCACTTGCGCCCACTTTAATACCCACAATATCTTGAGTCGCTCTAATCAAACATGCCAGTGGCTCAATAGCGATGGCAAACAGAGTCGGGGACAAAGGGCAGCCTTGTCTCGTTCCCCTGGACAGGGGGAAGGAGTCCGAAACAAACCCGTTCACCAAAACTCTGGCCATGGGCAGGAAGTACAATAATTTAACGTAACTGATAAAGTTGGGGCCCATGCCAAATCCTCTCATAGCCTCCCAGAGGAAGGCCCACTCCACCGAATCAAAGGCCTTAGCGGCATCTAACGAGGCTATAACGGCAGAGCAGGCCTCCTACCAAGAAACCAAGCCAACGAACATTCCAACACATACCCCTGTAACCAAGCCAACAAACATTCCAACACATAACCCTGTAACCAAGCCAACAAACATTCCAACACATACCCCTGTAACCAAGCCAACAAACATTCCATCCATAACCCTGTAACCAAGCCAACAAACATTCCAACACATACTCCTGTAACCAAGCAAACAAACATTCCAACACATACCCCTGTAACCAAGCCAGCAAACATTCCAACACATACCCCTGTAACCAAGCCAACAAACATTCCAACACATACCCCTGTAACCAAGCCAACAAACATTCCAACACATACCCCTGTAACCAAGCCAGCAAACATTCCAACACATAACCCTGTAACCAAGTCAACAAACATTCCAACACATACCTCTGTAACCAAGCCAACAAACATTCCAACACATACCCCTGTAACCAAGCCAGCAAACATTCCAACACATACCCCTGTAACCAAGCCAACAAACATTCCAACACATACCCCTGTAACCAAGCCAGCAAACATTCCAACACATAACCCTGTAACCAAGTCAACAAACATTCCAACACATACCCCTGTAACCAAGCCAACAAACATTCCAACACATAACCCTGTAACCAAGCCAGCAAACATTCCAACACATACCCCTGTAACCAAGCCAACATACATTCCAACACATACCCCTGTAACCAAGCCAACAAACATTCCAACACATACCCCTGTAACCAAGCCAACAAACATTCCAATACATACCCCTGTAACCAAGCCAACAAACATTCCAACACATACCCCTGTAACCAAGCCAACAAACAGTCCAACGCATAACCCTGTAACCAAGCCAGCAAACATTCCAACACATATCCCTGTAACCAAGCCAGCAAACATTCCAACACATACCCCTGTAACCAAGCCAGCAAACATTCCAACACATATCCCTGTAACCAAGCCAGCAAACATTCCAACACATAACCCTGTAACCAAGTCAACAAACATTCCAACACATACCCCTGTAACCAAGCCAGCAAACATTCCAACACATACCCCTGTAACCAAGCCAACAAACATTCCAACACATACCCCTGTAACCAAGCCAACAATCATTCCAACACATACCTCTGTAACCAAGCCAGCAAACATTCCAACACATACCCCTGTAACCAAGCCAGCAAACATTCCAACACATACCCCTGTAACCAAGCCAGCAAACATTCCAACACATACCCCTGTAACCAAGCCAGCAAACATTCCAACACATACCCCTGTAACCAAGCCAGCAAACATTCCAACACATACCCCTGTAACCAAGCCAACAAACATTCCAATACATACCCCTGTAACCAAGCCAGCAAACATTCCAACACATAACCCTGTAACCAAGTCAACAAACATTACAACGCATAACCCCTGTAACCAAGCCAACAAACATTCCAACACATACCCCTGTAACCAAGCCAGCAAACATTCCAACACATACCCCTGTAACCAAGCCAGCAAACATTCCAATACATACCCCTGTAACCAAGCCAGCAAACATTCCAACACATATCCCTGTAACCAAGCCAGCAAACATTCCAATACATACCCCTGTAACCAAGCCAACAAACATTCCAACACATACCCCTGTAACCAAGCCAACAAACATTCCAATACATACCCCTGTAACCAAGCCAACAAACAGTCCAACGCATAACCCTGTAACCAAGCCAACAAACATTCCAACACATACCCCTGTAACCAAGCCAGCAAACATTCCAACACATACCCCTGTAGCCAAGCCAGCAAACATTCCAACACATACCCCTCTAACCAAGCCAGCAAACATTCCAACACATACCCCTGTAACCAAGCCAGCAAACATTCCAACACATACCCCTGTAACCAAGCCAGCAAACATTCCAACACATACCCCTCTAACCAAGCCAGCAAACATTCCAACACATACTCCTGTAACCAAGCCAACAAACATTCCAACACATACCCCTGTAACCAAGCCAGCAAACATTCCAACACATACCCCTGTAACCAAGCCAACAAACATTCCAACGCATACCCCTGTAACCAAGCCAACAAACATTCCAACACATACCCCTGTAACCAAGCCAGCAAACATTCCAACACATACCCCTGTAACCAAGCCAACAAACATTCCAACGCATACCCCTGTAACCAAGCCAGCAAACATTCCAACACATACCCCTGTAACCAAGCCAGCAAACATTCCAACACATATCCCTGTAACCAAGCCAACAAACATTCCAACGCATACCCCTGTAACCAAGCCAACAAACATTCCAACACATACCCCTGTAACCAAGCCAGCAAACATTCCAACACATACCCCTGTAACCAAGCCAGCAAACATTCCAACACATACCCCTGTAACCAAGCCAACAAACATTCCAACGCATACCCCTGTAACCAAGCCAGCAAACATTCCAACACATACCCCTGTAACCAAGCCAACAAACATTCCAACACATACCCCTGTAACCAAGCCAACAAACATTCCAACGCATACCCCTGTAACCAAGCCAACAAACATTCCAACACATACCCCTGTAACCAAGCCAGCAAACATTCCAACACATACCCCTGTAACCAAGCCAGCAAACATTCCAACACATATCCCTGTAACCAAGCCAACAAACATTCCAACACATACCTCTTTAACCAAGCCAGCAAACATTCCAACACATATCCCTGTAACCAAGCCAACAAACATTCCAACACATACCTCTGTAACCAAGCCAACAAACATTCCAACACATACCCCTGTAACCAAGCCAACAAACATTCCAACACATACCTCTGTAACCAAGCCAGCAAACATTCCAACACATATCCCTGTAACCAAGCCAACAAACATTCCAACACATACCTCTGTAACCAAGCCAACAAACATTCCAACACATACCCCTGTAACCAAGCCAGCAAACATTCCAACACATACCCCTGTAACCAAGCCAACAAACATTCCAACGCATACCCCTGTAACCAAGCCAGCAAACATTCCAACACATACCCCTGTAACCAAGCCAACAAACATTCTAACACATACCTCTGTAACCAAGCCAACAAACATTCTAACATATACCCCTGTAACCAAGCCAGCAAACATTCCAACACATACCCCTGTAACCAAGCCAGCAAACATTCCAACACATATCCCTGTAACCAAGCCAACAAACATTCTAACACATACCTCTGTAACCAAGCCAACAAACATTCTAACACATACCCCTGTAACCAAGCCAGCAAACATTCCAACACATACCCCTGTAACCAAGCCAACAAACATTCCAACACATACCCCTGTAACCAAGCCAACAAACATTCCAACACTTACCCCTGTAACCAAGCCAGCAAACATTCCAACACATACCTCTGTAACCAAGCCAGCAAACATTCCAACACATATCCCTGTAACCAAGCCAGCAAACATTCCAACACTTACCTCTGTAACCAAGCCAGCAAACATTCCAACACATACCCCTGTAACCAAGCCAGCAAACATTCCAACACATACCCCTGTAACCAAGCCAGCAAACATTCCAACACATATCCCTGTAACCAAGCCAACAAACATTCCAACACATATCCCTGTAACCAAGCCAGCAAACATTCCAACACATACCCCTGTAACCAAGCCAACAAACATTCCAACACATACCCCTGTAACCAAGCCAGCAAACATTCCAACACATAACCCTGTAACCAAGCCAGCAAACATTCCAACACATATCCCTGTAACCAAGCCAACAAACATTCCAACACATACCCCTGTAACCAAGCCAGCAAACATTCCAACACATAAACCTGTAACCAAGCCAACAAACATTCCAACACATACCCCTGTAACCAAGCCAACAAACATTCCAACACTGGGAAAAAAGGAAAGTAGAGAAATAGCATCCAAAGATTCTAACAGGAAAAGCAGCAACTGTATATGAGTGGGACTACACTTATCTGCAGGGATGTATTTACAGAGGAGGAAGCCCCAGTGCATCGTCCTCCATCCAGGCCACCTCCTCTGTAGCCAGCAGTACTGCAAAAAAATGGGCAGACTAGATGGGCCAAGTGATTCTTATCTGCTGTCAAATTTTATGTTTCTATGAGTCTGAGCACTAGGTGGCACAGACTTTTCAGCATGCACAGATCTCTGGGGAAACATGGTGGCATCCATTTTCCCGATGACTTCCTTACTGCACATGTACAAAACTCTTGGAAAATCAGTGGATATAACCTAGCCTTGCAAAGCCTTGGTGAAGGCAAATGCTTTAGTAAGATCCCATTAACTGTGCAATTTAGAAAAGAAAAAAGATCCCACTATGTGTCACGGGCTGCGGCTCGTGTCTACTGCAGTACCCCATTCGTTGCTAGGCAACCAGGATGCTTGCATCCTTCTGTCAAAGTCGAAAAATATTGTAATGCATATACCCTGTACTAACCCCATGCACATGCCCACTGCGCGTGCACTCAGTCCGCCGTGCGTGCACATATCCGCAATTTGCGTAGGATCGCTCCTGCGATCATGCGCGTGGTATGGGTATTTACGGTGGAGTTTGTGAACGCATAGAGGGTTATTAGAACATTACATATTTAACCCAAATAGTGCATTTTGTACCCATAGTTCCCCTACACCACATCAGCGAGTATCTACAGTTTAAACAGTTCCAGGACTAAGGGATTCGCCTTTGCATGATAGGAAGGGTCCGATAAAGGTTGGAAGGTGATGTCTAGTATCCAGCTGTAGGGTATTTTAAGGGTAACACTCCGGTGTTGGTTAGAGAAAGATCGCATGTTCCAGCGTATAGTTATGTGCAAAAGTAGAATATAGACATTAACTGTATTTACTGTATTTTATGTATGCGGCGGGAATCCAGTGGATACCACCCACCAGAGCAGTTGAGAAAGACATAGCCCACCTTTTCAAATCAACCTATGACCTCTCCTGTAATGTAAAGACACATCTCAGTGTCCAATGGACAATGAGATTACAGTGACCATTGTATTGTGTATGTAAATTGTGTATAAAAAGCCCATTGTTGCCTGGCTGGTCAGAAGACTCTGAACGGTTTCTACCTGACAAGCGGAGGACCGGCCGGGTTGCGCTTGCGAATATTCTCACGTATGTACATTCTCTGTAGCCATTACTCTGTTTTAGATTTATCTTGTTAGCCTGTAGTGTATGATTTGTACTGTTTTACCTTTTGAAATAATCCACGGTGGCCTTAGAACCCTGTGGTTTCAACTACAAATCGGTGTTGTGTCCTCACTTTCCTGCAAGGGCTTAAAAGCATATTTATCTGTATAATGTTTATAAGTATTGATAAGGTGTACGCACTGCGGGTACTTTATACCATCAGCGCTGTGACAGGACGGTACCGTACGAAAGCACTCGCCGCTTTCGCGTCCCGTTGACTGCGCACAGATTGGAAGGTCAAGCCGCACGATGCCTGACCACATAGGGGATTCCCGCTTACCGTCAGTAACCGCCTGTTACTGACTCCACCCACTGCGCTGTGGGCGGGTTCTTGCTGCCACGACCAAACTCCTAACCTGCCGTGGCGTTTGGAACCACGGTTCTGCCCTGTATGTGCCGACGCACTGCCTTACCACAGCTGTGTGGTGCTGACGAATCCCCACTAGCCGCTTGCTAGGCCTCTACCGGTAGCTGGCGGAAGGCGGAGCTTGGAGACGCTAGGTGCTTCCCTGGACAGCCGGAGGACGGGGCTAGGTTTGGCTTAACCCTGTTGGTCACAAGATGAAGCAGTCTTCTTGAGGCAAAGATGTTTATTGCTCAATGATAACCTTTAAAAAGGCTCTTCCCTATTGCTAGGGGCAACAGCATACAATCAGATGTTTTCAGCAGAAGAAGATGTTACAATATACTCCTATGGGCCAACTGCCCTTCTTTTATCCCTCTCCAAGACCCCTTACCACAGGGGGTAAGCCCGCCCTGTGGTGCACAACCAATCAATGTTTACCCATGAGCTGTGCATGCTCTGGTCTCATGCACAGCTTTACATTGTTCCCTATGGACAGTGGGGAGTGGTCGGTCTCCTTTGACTCTCCCATCTTGGAGATTCAGGATACTCCCACGGTGCCGTTCAGTCTGGCTGGGGGGAAGTTTTCCCTCCTAATCCGACTTCCAGAAACCTGCCCGGGACCCCTCTCACTGCCTGCAGCCTGGATTTGGGCTCCAGAGCTGGGCAGCCTGGCTCCCCGGTCCAGGTTTCTTGGCACTACGGCTGATCTCCATGGAGCTCCAAGAAACCACTCAGCTTGTTTCATAGCTAAGCTGCTTCTCTCTCTCCCTGTGCCCCTTGGAAATGTGAGGCTGGATGGGAAAACATTCCGTTTTTGGGGAAAAGGTCTGGGAGAATCCATCAGCCTGCACAGCTATGGATTCCCCCCTCCTGGGACACACAATCAAGTAAGTGCAATTTATCTTTAAATACATTACATTTAAATCACACTGTACATGTTTATACATTTAAATACACTCTGAGCCTGCACAGGCTTCACATACCTAGGCACTGCATGTTTTACACAAAGTCCTGTTCTGTAGCTACTGTGCCCAGCGCTCAGTGCTGGGTTTCCCTAGCCCTGCAGCCTGGCTGCTAGGGCTCTCTCTCAGTGCTGGAGGTATGGGGCTGGCTTCCCCCATCCTCCAGCCTGCCTTCCTGCCTCTGGGGTTCCAGGGAGCAGGCTCTCCCTGTCCCCCCAGTGTGGCTCTAACTAGTGGCCTCGCCGCACGCAGCGGCGCACCCCCCTGTACCGAAGTCCGGCGGCCCGGGACACTTGTCCCGGCCGCCGTGACCCTGGCTTGTTTCAGCGCTGAGGCGCCGGGAGCGTAGCTCCCGGACCCCAGCGCTCACCATCCTGCTCGGCAGCCTAATGTCCCCCACACTGCTAGGGAGCCGGCTAGCCCGGTCCCCCATGAGCGGCGCTGACTAGTAGCCTCGCCGCAGCGTCCGGCGGGGAGCCGGGCTGCGGCGCACCCCCCTCGCCGGCTAGCAGCCCGGGACGTCCGTCCCGGCTGCTGCGGCTGGCCACCCGTGCTGGGCTGAGGCGCCGGGAGCAGAGCTCCCGGCCCTTAGCGGCGGCTCTCACAGAGAACACTGCAGCGGGAGCCGAGCTCCCAGCCGCAGCGCTCACCCTTCTCCCCGGCACGCACACTCCAGTGCGCCCGGGGCTGCATCGACCGCTGCCGGGAGCGGAGCTCCCGGACTCCGGCGGTCGGCGGCTGCCCTCTCCCCCGGCGTGCACACTCTGCTGAGCGCGCCGGGGGGCTGTCCTATCCCTGCCGTGGTCTCCGGAGAGGTCCGGGACCACGGCACAACCAAAAATACATTTTTTTACATTAATAAAACACGGCGCCTAGCGCCCACGATATGTTTTTAAATCTGGCGCCAAGCGCCCATTGTCTCTCGGAAAGGTGCCGGGCACTAGGGGTTAACCCCTTCAGTGCTGCAGGCGGCCATTTCCCTCGTGGCTGGGGTCCCTCCGGCCACACTCCTCCCCCCCCATTCAAGCGGGTCAACCAGGGACCCATGTCCCAACGATTTGGGTCCTGGTCCCGCAGTCCGTTGGGGTGAAGGGGACGCTACCTGGGGGGTGTAGTCTCTGGCCTAGACAGTTCATCCATAGTGTAGTGGGCCTCTCTTCGTGGGTGCACAATGTTCAAATAGTCCACCTGAAGTCCAAGTTCAAGGCTCCACCACAAAAGTCTGTTCAATTCCCCCAAGGTAGGTTGCAGCCACCTAACAGGTAGGTGGTAAGTCACCACGCTGGGGGGCCGGTTACAAACAAGTGCCACCCACAGTGTCCCAACTGTGGCATACCCCACCTCCCACAATAGCAGTATACTGCTCAACCAGGGCACAGGGTGCTCCTGCCCATAAGGCTCTTTCTGGCTCGGTACTGCTCCCAGTCCGTGCAGTGGCGCAATAGTTCGTAACACACAGTCCTGGTCAAGAATGTGCGCCATCAGCACTGGAGCGGGTACCCGAGCCTCCTTCAATGACTGGAATGCCAACTCGCAAGCGGGTGCAAAGTCCACTGACTTGGGAATGCCCTTCCTAGCCATCTCTGTCAAGGGGTTCACTACAGGACTAAAGTCAATGACAACATGTCCGTAGGGCCTTACAGGTTCTAAGGTCAGTACCGGTCTGTGGGATGTGGGTCGGGGACAGCCTCTGGTTGCCTCCACCCCCTTTGGGTTGGGCCTACCCCTGTCTCCTCCCACATGGTGCCCCAGGCACTGCACCTCCGTCATACCTATCTGGCAACTGTCTGCCCTAACTGTCAGACCTGCCCTCCCATCCTCCTCTGTCGACCTATGACTCGGGAAACCTACCCTGTCACCTAGGCCTACTCCTTCCTCCTCGTCCGCTACCTGTGCCACAGTGATGGCGGCCAGACCACCAGCCTCTGGATCCTGTGTGGCATCCACTACAGGGAGGCTGCGTGTCTTCCCCGATCTACTGCGCACAGGCAGGGGACCTGCTATGTCCACAGCAACTTGCTGAAAGGGTTCTCCTATGGGCAGAGGCCCAGAGACAACACAACCGCTGGAGTGCCCTGGCTGCCAACGCATGGCACCAGCCTTACAGTTGGTCTGGGCGTCATCCGACATTCCAGACCAGGGTAAGCTCTGTGTCAGGCACTTCAGGGTACGGTCTGTCTCCGGGTTACTGTCCAAAGGGGTTTCACTGGCAACCGACACTGGTTGCGCAGGAACGTTCCCTGAGGGGACCAGTTGGACACATTCCCTATCTGATCTATCCCCTCCCACTTTCCTGTCTACCCTGTACCTTAACCCTTCCCGCCAGGTCAAACTTCCTGCCCCAACCCTGTCAAGGCCGCTGCCAGAGTGGCGCCTCATGCCTTTCGGGGATGGGTCAGAGAGTTGAGCCTCCCTAAACTCCTGCCTGTGGCCCTCAATCTCTCCTAAATTGGGACACTCTACAGGGGGATCTAGGTGGGGGCTACTAGGGTCAGTCTGGTAGGGATCAGTCATGGAAAAGTCAGAGTGGTTTCTCATACTCACCGCCGGAGTTGGCAAACCACTTGGGTCAGGAGCATCATTGGGCACCCCCACAGGATCAAACGAGCTGGAACCGACATCCTCTGCGTTGCTAGGGGACGTAGGCATACCAGAGGCAAAAGGCATGCGGGGTCGATGTACTGATCTAGCCGCTGTGATCTTTTCCTCTGGGCTGGTTGATGCTGTGGTTGGCTGTGCTGGCAGTTGTCTAGCAACTGTAGTCTTTTCCTCTGGGCTGGGCTGTGCTGGAGTAGTTGATGTCAACGGTGGTTTTGGAACTTGACTCTGGGGAATGGCGCCAACAAACATAGTGACGATCCCACCACCCAGATCATTTCCTAGGACCACATCAGTTGGGAGACCATCCATGACGGCAACTTCTCGCAACTCTGGTCCAGCTCCCCAGTCCAGGTAGACTCTTGCCATGGGAACCGCTTTTTCTGTTCCTTCTGCCAGGGTGACCGTGGCAGTGCGACCCTGCAATACTGCAGCAGGATCTATAAGGTGGGGGCTCACCACAGTGATTGAGGCCCCAGAGTCTCTTAGGCCTTCTCCCTGCAGAGGTCCCACGTGGACTGGCTGCAGGTGCCTCCACATGTTGTGTAGGGGCTGTTTGGCCATGCAGGTGACTCTCTCCGCAGAGTGCACCTGTCTCTCGCCACACTCCATCGGACTGACTGGAGGGGGAACAGTCTCTGTAGGCTCATCTCCTCTCGTCAAACAAGCGAGCCGGGCTCCAGCACTCGGATTTGGGGCACGAGTCTGGGGTGCTTGGGATGCAGGACAGTTCATCCTCAGATGTCCGATTTTCCCACAGCCGTAGCACTTCTTCTCCAGTCGTGGCACCGATGATCTCTGATCAGTTGCAGGGACGCTGCGGTGCGGTTGCTGGCCAAGAGCACCCGGGTTGGAAGATGCTTGTCTTTGGGGGTGATGAGCTGAAGAGGGTGGTCCCCTTGGTGGTACAGTCTGTTGGAGCTGGCTGCTGGCGGGGCGCTTCTGCCCCCGTGGCCGAATTGCCACATATTTGTCGGCTAATTGGGCAGCCATTTTTAAGCTGGGTGGCTCCCGATCTAGCACCCACTCCTTCACTTCTTGGGCGCACCTGCGGTAGAACTGCTCCCTGCAGATCAGGTCGATCAGTGCGTCCCATGTAGTGGCTTCCGAATCCTTCACCCACTTCACCACGTACTGCCGCAGCTGGGTGGCGAACTGCTCATGGGTGCTGCTAGGATTCTTGGGCAAGTCTCTGAACTTCTTCCTGTAAGATTCTGGAGTGATGAAGAATCGCTGGAGGAGGGCCTTCGCGACTTCGTCGTAGTTCCCACAGTCCTCCGTCGCCACTCCTCGATAGGCCTCCAAGGCCTCTCCATGCAGAGTGGGCACAAGGTGTCTCACCCACTCCGACTCGGGTAGATCGTGTAGTTTACAAGTCCTCTCAAAGACTTGCAAATGTCCATCAATGTCCCCGTCACTGTCTGCAAACTTGGCAAACTGAACTCGTCCTGATCTGTGTACAACAGCTGACAACGGCTCCCGGGGTACCACGGCTTGTGATGCCCGCTCCGCATGCCACATCTGAATGACAAGCATGCGTTCTTGCTCCGTTGCCCTTTCTCCCAATTCCGCTAGCCGATCTGCTAGGGTATCCGGGTCGCCCCCCCTGGGACGTTGGGATCCTGGCCCTGCTAGGGATTGCTGGGAAACATGGCTGCTGTGAGAGAGGGCGGGGCTTGTGGTTCTCACCGATTCTGTGCGAAGGGCCACTGTTGGGTCGTCCTCTGCGATGCTGACGCCGTCAGTGTTTTCCTCCTCCACCTGATGAGACTCCTCCCAGCTCCTGAGTGCCGCCTGCATGACGCTCCTGGACGCGTTGAAAGGGATATCCACACCCTTGTCCTGGCATACGATCTCCAGATCATCCTTGGACATTCCGCTGAATTCGCCATCTTGTGCGTTCTCCTGCGCTGCAGTTATTCCTCTCCTGAGTAACTCTGCTTCTCCAATCGGGTGATGAAAAGCCGCCTGGGAATATCCCACCACTATGCCACCAATTTCTGTGACAGGACGGTACCGTACGAAAGCACTCGCCGCTTTCGCGTCCCGTTGACTGCGCACAGATTGGAAGGTCAAGCCGCACGAGGCCTGACCACATAGGGGATTCCCGCTTACCGTCAGTAACCGCCTGTTACTGACTCCACCCACTGCGCTGTGGGCGGGTTCTTGCTGCCACCACCAAACTCCTAACCTGCCGTGGCGTTTGGAACCACGGTTCTGCTCTGTATGTGCCGACGCACTGCCTTACCACAGCTGTGTGGTGCTGACGAATCCCCACTAGCCGCTTGCTAGGCCTCTACTGGTAGCTGGCGGAAGGCGGAGCTTGGAGACGCTAGGTGCTTCCCTGGACAGCCGGAGGACGGGGCTAGGTTTGGCTTAACCCTGTTGGTCACAAGATGAAGCAGTCTTCTTGAGGCAAAGATGTTTATTGCTCAATGATAACCTTTAAAAAGGCTCTTCCCTATTGCTAGGGGCAACAGCATACAATCAGATGTTTTCAGCAGAAGAAGATGTTACAATATACTCCTATGGGCCAACTGCCCTTCTTTTATCCCTCTCCAAGACCCCTTACCACAGGGGGTAAGCCCGCCCTGTGGTGCACAACCAATCAATGTTTACCCATGAGCTGTGCATGCTCTGGTCTCATGCACAGCTTTACATTGTTCCCTATGGACAGTGGGGAGTGGTCGGTCTCCTTTGACTCTCCCATCTTGGAGATTCAGGATACTCCCACGGTGCCGTTCAGTCTGGCTGGGGGGAAGTTTTCCCTCCTAATCCGACTTCCAGAAACCTGCCCGGGACCCCTCTCACTGCCTGCAGCCTGGATTTGGGCTCCAGAGCTGGGCAGCCTGGCTCCCCGGTCCAGGTTTCTTGGCACTACGGCTGATCTCCATGGAGCTCCAAGAAACCACTCAGCTTGTTTCATAGCTAAGCTGCTTCTCTCTCTCCCTGTGCCCCTTGGAAATGTGAGGCTGGATGGGAAAACATTCCGTTTTTGGGGAAAAGGTCTGGGAGAATCCATCAGCCTGCACAGCTATGGATTCCCCCCTCCTGGGACACACAATCAAGTAAGTGCAATTTATCTTTAAATACATTACATTTAAATCACACTGTACATGTTTATACATTTAAATACACTCTGAGCCTGCACAGGCTTCACATACCTAGGCACTGCATGTTTTACGCAATGTCCTGTTCTGTAGCTACTGTGCCCAGCGCTCAGTGCTGGGTCTCCCTAGCCCTGCAGCCTGGCTGCTAGGGCTCTCTCTCAGTGCTGGAGGTATGGGGCTGGCTTCCCCCATCCTCCAGCCTGCCTTCCTGCCTCTGGGGTTCCAGGGAGCTGGCTCTCCCTGTCCCCCCAGTGTGGCACTAACTAGTGGCCTCGCCGCACGCAGCGGCGCACCCCCCTGTACCGAAGTCCGGCGGCCCGGGACACTTGTCCCGGCCGCCGTGACCCTGGCTTGTTTCAGCGCTGAGGCGCCGGGAGCGTAGCTCCCGGACCCCAGCGCTCACCATCCTGCTCGGCAGCCTAATGTCCCCCACACCGCTAGGGAGCCGGCTAGCCCGGTCCCCCATGAGCGACGCTGACTAGTAGCCTCGCCGCAGCGTCCGGCGGGGAGCCGGGCTGCGGCGCACCCCCCCTCGCCGGCTAGCAGCCCGGGACGTCCGTCCCGGCTGCTGCGGCTGGCCACCCGTGCTGGGCTGAGGCGCCGGGAGCAGAGCTCCCGGCCCCCAGCGGCGGCTCTCACAGAGAACACTGCAGCGGGAGCCGAGCTCCCAGCCGCAGCGCTCACCCTTCTCCCCGGCGCGCACACTCCAGTGCGCCCGGGGCTGCATCGACCGCTGCCGGGAGCGGAGCTCCCGGTCTCCGGCGGTCGGCGGCTGCCCTCTCCCCCGGCGTGCACACTCTGCTGAGCGCGCCGGGGGGCTGTCCTCTCCCTGCCGTGGTCTCCGGAGAGGTCCGGGACCACGGCACAACCAAAAATACATTTTTTTACATTAATAAAACACGGCGCCTAGCGCCCACGATATGTTTTTAAATCTGGCGCCAAGCGCCCATTGTCTCTCGAGATGGCGCCTGGCACTAGGGGTTAACCCCTTCAGTGCTGCAGGCGGCCATTTCCCTCGTGGATGGGGTCCCTCCGGCCACAAGCGCTACTTAAGGTTTAAGGTATAACATTGTTGCAGTACTTTGCTGCTAAGGGTTTAAGGTGTAATCATATCATTACATTGTATTACTTATAAGGTTTAAAGGTTATCAATTGTGTGTGTGCACGCTGAGCGTACTCTGTACACTCAGCGTGGCGTGTGTACGCCAAGTACGTACCACGTGCGGGACTCTGTACGCAAATAGCGTACAAAGTGCGTAGCGCATGTATTCAGTCTAGCGGCCCTAGCGGCTCCACGGTAAAAGTGTATCTAGAGGTATAGCTTTATGGTTTAAGATAATATCGACATTATCAATTGGGGCATCGTCCGGTTTTTCCTCATACCCGCAGCCTAGCAAGTTTACGCAGACTTTATCTATCAGCAAAGGGCGGAAAGGTATCCCCCGTAAGCCTTCTCTTGGTTGGTGGATACACTAGTGCTGATTAGATAAGCGTCTGCCCTGCATGGTTTGTAGGGATGCTGGAGGGATCCGTAAGGTAAGAACGTAAAAATTATTTTTAAAATCTGTAAATTTCTGTTTGGCGCCAAATGCGCACACAACACACGCATACACCTGTATTTTGTACTTTGCATATCTGCCCGCATTATTGCCATAAGTATTGATTATTAGATTCATTTTGACCTGTACTGAGAAAATTTGTTGCTATTTAGTTAAAATATAGAGTTAATAGTTAAGGAAGTAAATGTAAGACGCACACGCAGCCTGGCCTAGTTGTAAAGGTTTATACAGAAGAAACTGTGTGTTGTGTTAAGTGAGCGATTATAGTTAAATATCGTTTACATTTATAGAAGTGTGGGATTTGTAGTACTGCGGACGTACGGCCTTTGTACACGTGTCTCGGACAGAGTACGGGACTGCGTACGCAACGTAAAGGCATATACACGTGGCGTGTTCACGCAACGTGCGTAAAAGTACGACCGCTAAATACAAATCACACAATAGCATTGTTTTAGTTTAGGCGCGAGACGGTAGCCACGCGATAATAGCACAAATTGATCAGTTTTCCAATATTTAGTTTAAAAACCTTTTTTACTGTATTACCTCTGGAAATAAGGCTGTTTTATCTGAATGAAAGTTAATTTTCTGTACAGAAAAACCAAAGTGTATATGAGTGAACGAGCGTGAGTGTGCAAACAATAAAGGTTTTGTGGACCCAGGGAATTTGGGATCCCGTAGGAGACCACACCAGGTGAGTGGACACTTGGTGGCGTGAGAGTGGCTTGCTCACGTTAACATTGATTAAAGTACAAAGGAGCAAAGTAGTAGATATCGCAGACCAAAGGTCAGCGAAGGTATAGAGTACCGCAGACCAAAGGTCAGCGAGGTTTTTGTTTAGAGAGCGCAGCCCAGGTGGTTGGCGTAGAACCCATATAGGCCCGTTCAGATACGCTCCGGCTGAGGTTTCGCAGCCTGAAAAACTATTCCATTGGTCGTACGGCGGATAAGTAACAGTTACCTATACGCTGTGCGATTGGACCGCGCATTCGTGGGTGCAATACTTAGCTCAACGTGATACCCTTTTACGAGCTTTGTGTAAAATCGCGGGATCATTAGCGCTGGGTGTAGCATACGAAAGCGTGATTTGTGTAAAAAGTTTTTTGTTTTAAGGGAGTTTCGCTGGTCACTCAGGAAATCTCCAACAACCAATATTTACTGGGAAGGGTAAGTCACTCCCATATACTTTCAGTAAATAGAGGTTACACAGGGGCCCGAGGTTGGGTACGTACCGGCGCTGACGACAGTGTTTCGGTGTATTGGCCATCGTGGGCGTGAGTGGGTGAAAGCACTCGTTGAACTTTCACTGTTGCCTTATTTTGAGTATTTTGTTTTTTTGTAGGAATTAGCTGAGAAGGCAATACCTGCAAAAGATGGGGGCCAGTTGCTCAAGTAAGGGACGATCAACCAGGGTTCAGGTTGATATTCCGCGGCCCAAGGGGTCGGGGAGGTACATAATGTGTGAGAAATATGGATCACACGCAGAGGTTTTATGCAATGAATGGGAACGTATGACTGCGGAAGATAGGGAACCATTCCCTAAGGTAGTCAGTTTTAATCCAGAGGTGTTGCAGAATTTAAGGCTTAGGATATGTCTGTTAAAATCCCGAAAACAAAGGATCAGACACGCAAACTGTTTACATTTATGGCAACGAGAGAGTGATATGCAAAGGGAACTAGCTCACGCAGCCGGTTCCAACCCTAGCAGGAAACTGATAGCAACTGCACCACCACCACCACCATCGTATATTACAGGGGAGAAAGTGGCTACAGACAATGGCATACTAATATATGATAAGAGTGAACTTGATAAATGTATTAATGCTAACCCGTGCAAGTTGTATCCCATCTTAAACTTCCCTCAGGACTGCGACCAAGAAGATGAGCCCAGCACGATATTGGCACTCTCTCTAGCAGCCACCATACAAGACACACAAGTGGGCACGGCCCAACCAGTAAGAGCAGTAGCAAAGGCTCCTAGCGGAGGGACAGGTGAGGTCGTGTCCACAGGTAAGTACGGTACAGTACATTATGCAGAGACAATTGCACCTCACATTGTAGAAGCAACCTAGAATGATGTAATTGAACTAAATCCTGTCAGGGTGATCGCAGTCCCCAATGGGAAGACTGACGCTCAGGGAATCACTCCCGTCAGGAACATTGCTATGCAGTGCCCCTGGTCCCGGACAGAATTGAGGACAATTATGTCTAAATTTCCCGATTCCAGAAAGGATCTAGCCGCATGTCAGAGGTTTATTAGAGAATTAGGTAACGCCACCGAACCCACAAACAAAGATTGGCGGACAGTGCTACGGGCATGTTTGCCCTCCAATATTGACCCTGTGAAATTCATTGCTGATTGTAAATTAGACGCAGAGGTACCTCTCACTAATGAATACACTCAGGAGAATGTACGACAGATCAATGTACAATTAGGAGTATATTTCCCTACTGTTGTCAAGTGGAATAAAATCTTTTCCATAAGACAAAAAGAAGGTGGAACTGCTTCTGAATATTTCCATCGAGCACTGCAGGAAATGGCTAGATACACTGGGGTCGAGGACATTAAGGAAAATGTACATCATAGAGAGGTAGCTGTGTCAGTATTAATGGACGGCTCAAAAGAAACATTGAGAACAAGGGTACAAACCACTCAACCTAACTGGAGAGGTATTTCGGTGGCTGCATTAAGAGAGTCCGCTATCGAGCACGATCGGAACATCATTAAGCACAGGGAGTCACAGGGGGATAAGCTGATGACAGTAAGTATAAAAGCCCTGACAATGAAACCACATCAGCCAAAACCCCAGACCCCTGATGGTAAGTCATATGTAGTAGTATGTTATAACTGCCAGAGGGAAGGACATTACGCACGGAACTGTAATTATAAAGGCACACATAACGTATATCGACCCCCTAGACCAGAACATGACTCACAGCATAACACACGTAATTGGGATCAGGGATCGCATAGGAGGAATTATGAGCCACACGCAGGAGAAACAAGGAGGTACCCACCTAGGAGGGACTGGCAGACCTCTGGAAATTCTCAGCTACCCCCCTCACATATTGTAGCTGCCAGCGCGCTGCGGGAGGGTCACAACATACAATAGGGGTCAGGCCACACCTGTAGTCTGCAGCCAGTGAAGTTGATTGCTAGCCTTGGTAGTGAACCTGAGGTCACAATTGATGTAGCTGGTAGATCACTACCTTTTCTTGTAGATACAGGGGCGGCCAGGTCAGTGTTAAATTCAACTGTAGGTATGAAAACCACGGGTAAAACAATTTCAGCAATGGGGGTAACAGGAATAGTGCAACACTACCCTTTAAGTAGACCAGCGGAGATTACAATAGGGCCTTTGCAGACCAAGCATTCCTTTTTGCTAGCTGCATCGGCTCCGACTAATCTACTCGGGAGAGATTTATTGTGTAAGATGAGGTGTGTCATATATTGTACTCCTGAGGGTGTCTTCTTGGATATACCCGAGAATCACGTTCAGGAAGTGCAGGATATGTTAGACACCACACAAAGGTTAATGTCACACTCTGATGTTACAGACAGGTGTCCATCCAAGGTAGAGGAAATGATCTCCCAGATACCGGAGTCACTTTGGACCAAAGATGGACAAGACACTGGATTGATGGCGATTGTAGCTCCCGTAGTAGTGCAAGTAAAAGATGGTAGGATAGCTCCAAAAATCCCACAGTACCCTCTGAAGCCAGAGGTGGAATTAGGAGTTTACCCTGTAATAGAGCGCTTGCTACAACAGGGCATCCTAGTCAGGACGTCCAGCACTGCCAATAGTCCCATCTTCCCTGTGAAAAAGAGTGGGGGAGGGGTTACAGGCTAGTGCAGGATCTAAGGGGGATAAACAAGATAGTTAAGAGCCAATTCCCCGTAGTGCCAAATCCAGCTGTCATCCTCATGCAAATCCCTCCCACTGCAAAGTTTTTCACTGTCATTGACCTCTGTTCTGCCTTCTTTTCGGTCCCTCTGCACCCTGACAGCCAATACCTGTTTGCATTCACATACAGGGGAGTACAGTACACCTGGACTCGCTTACCACAAGGTTTCATTGACAGCCCAAGTATTTTCTCCCAGGCTTTGCATGACTGTTTACAATCCTTTCAACCTGAGAGCTGATCAGTATTAATACAGTATGTAGATGACTTACTGCTGTGTTCTGATTCACTCGAAGCATCCTTGAAAGACACGAGACAGCTTCTGTTTCACCTTTCTAATACGGGACACAAGGTTTCAAGGGATAAGTTACAGTTGTGCCAGACCAAGGTAAAATATTTGGGACATTGCTTGACACAAGGACTTAGACACCTCACCGCTGATAGAATACAGGCGATTCGCGACATGACTCTGCCACAAACCCAGCAGCAGATCCGCACTTTCCTTGGAATGTGTAGGTACTGCCGAAACTGGATCCCAGGGTTCTCCATACTGGCTTTACCTTTGCAGGAAATGGTCTCCTCGAACAAACCAGATCGGATCTCTCACACAGATGAGTCCGAACTGGCATTTGAGAGACTTAAACAATGCCTATCACAGGCACCTGCATTAGGCATGCCAGATTATGGGAAACGTTTTGAGTTGTACGGTACGGAAAGTGCAGGGTGTGCGGCAGGTGTCCTAACCCAGAGACATGGTGATGCCAGCAGGCCGGTAGCTTACTACAGTGCACAGTTGGACACCGTAGCGTGGTCTCTCCCCACATGCTTGCGAAGTGTTGCAGCGATAGCATTGCTAGTGAGTAAAAGCGAAGACATAGTGTTAGGACACAACCTGACCATCCATACACCTCATGCAGTATCAGCCTTACTGAACTCTGCCCAAACCAGACATGTCTCATCAGCACGATTTACAAGGTGGGAATTAGCACTAATGGCCCCTGTAAACATCACCATAAAGAGATGCAGTGCACTAAATAATGCAAATTATCTCCCAGGTGTGCCTGGACAGGCACAAAGGGTGGAGGATGAGAATGATGGTGAAGGAGGATTTAGTATAGACACTGACACACATGATTGTATGGAATATCTGAACCAAACTTTCACTGCAAGACCCGACATTAGTGACAACCCACTGGAAGGCGTAGATCTTACTTTTTACACTGACGGTAGTTGCTACAGACAGACGGACTCGGGAGACTTGTGTACTGGATACGCAGTTGCAGATGACAAAGGTATCATAGAAGCTGAACCCCTGGGCCCACCGCACTCAGCACAAGTTGCTGAGCTGGTCGCCCTAACCAGAGCGTGTGAATTGGCTAAGGGTAAGTCAGCCAATATATATACAGATTCTAGGTATGCCTTTGGAGTAGTGCATGATTTCAGGGCCCTATGGCGCCTCAGAAATTTCATGACGGCAGCTGGCACACCTGTAGCGCATGCATCCCATATAAAAAGGCTTCTAACAGCGATACAGGAACCTGACAGAGTGGCTGTTATCAAGTGCAAAGCCCACACTTACAGTCAAGACCCAGTGTCACTTGGTAACAGCCAGGCAGACGAAGCTGCTAAATCAGCAGCCAGCACCCCCATACAGACAGATATCACACAACTGACGGTATTCAATACCGTCAACACACAAAAATTAAGTGAAATGCAAAATTTGTGTTCTCCACAGGAAAAGGCAGTCTGGAGGTCAAAAGGATATGGCCAGGAGTCCTCAGGACTCTGGACAGATGGACAGGGTAAGCCAGTAGCCCCCAGAGCATATCTTCCAAGCTTAGCTGAGGCGGCACATGGTCTGACTCATCTGGGCAAAGAGGGCATGTGTAAGCTGGTGAGAGTCTACTGGTGTGTGCCAGGATTCTCTTCTCATGCGGGTAAGAGAGCAATGACATGTCTTATCTGCTTGAAGAAGAATATTGGAAAGTCAATACCAACAGAACCATCCCATATCCCGCCGACAGACGGCCCTTTTCAGGTAATACAAATTGATTTCATACAGTTGCCACCCTGCAGAAATTTAAAGTATGTGTTAGTTTGTATTGACGTGTTTTCAAATTGGGTAGAAGCGTTCCCCGCTGCCACAAATACTGCTACGTTTACTGCAAAGAAAATTGTGCAGGAATTTGTGTGCAGATAGGGTATCCCTAGGATAATTGAAAGCGATAGGAGTACCCATTTTACAGGTGAAGTCTTTCAGGTTATGTGCAAACTGATGGGAATTAATAGTAAGCTGCATACTCCGTACCGCCCACAGGCGAGTGCGAAAGTGGAAAGAGTAAACAGCACTATTAAGAACAAGCTGAGCAAAGTGATGGCTGAAACTGGATTGTTATGGCCAGAAGCTTTGCTACTTGTATTGTACAGCATCAGAACCACTCCCAGGTCCCCCCTTAACTTATCACCCTTTGAGATTCTTTTTGGTTGACAACCCCATGTAATGATTGACCCCCAGGATGATTTGAAATGCAATAATGAGGTGACTGTAAAATATATGGTTAAGATGAGCCAGCAGTTGAGGAATCAAAACAGAAATCTAAAACTGGTGATACCTGACCTACCAAACAGTAATTGTCATGACATTGAACCTGGGGATTATGTAATGATTCAAAATTTTCTACGCTCAAGTTGCCTCATTGACAGGTGGGAAGGACCGTACCAAGTCTTACTGACCAGCACGACAGCATTGAAGGTCGCCGAGAGAGACTTGGGTCCACTCGTCCCACTGTAAGAAGGTCGCTGACCAAGAGAAAGCCCGTGATAAAGAGCAGAGTGTAGAGGAAATCGTATCACTGGAGTGCCTGTTCCGGGAAGGTTGAGAGGCAGGACTGTTGTCACGGCACCTGAGCACGGAGAACTACAAGACCAGAGGCAGTTGTCGCACCAAATTTCTTTTCCCTTTTTATTATTTTCTCCATCTCCCATTACCCTCCTTTTCTCCCCCCTTCTTGCTCCCTTTTCTCTCCCCTTAACAAGATGGACTTACCCCAAGAGACTGCATTCCGGGTTTTCCTGTTGACCCTGTTGTTGACCAGAGCAGTCTGTTTCGGTGAGAGTACCAGAGAGGTCGAGAAAGGATCTGGAATGGGTTCTGATGGCAAGGACGGATTTGTAGAACTCCAAGAGCAACACATCCACCGAGCAAAGGCGAGTATCAGAAAACGATCTGGTAGTCAAGAAACTAGGAGGCACTGTGAAGGGTTATTGGCTGAGGAAAATTGTATTTGTAGAAACTGTGAAAACATAGTTGAGGCCGGGTGCATCCAGAGATGTCAGTCCAGCCTTAATATCAACATGGACCGTCATCCATTGAGTGACTACCACTCATTAGCGGGTAAGGTTTTAAACCAAACAGAATGCTGGGTGTGCTCACAAGTACCTCAAGGTCAGAGCAAGTAGGACTAGTACCGTATCCTTTAACATTAGATGAGGTACTTGAATTACGGGGTGGGAGACCGGTGGACAAGAAATTTAATATTTCTAGGCCCCCTAGTTTGAAGCTCCACCTATACCATGTAGATAGATCCTTAGTATGTTTCAACATTTCCAATTCCCGAAATTGGGAAGTGACATGGAATAACCAAACCATGGCATTTTCACACAGAGCTGACAGAATGCCCGTAGACTCTGAACTTATACGCTAAATAGCCGACGGTGGAAGGTATTTTCGGTACAGGTATACTCTAGGAAGTAGGACCATGCAGGTTGGAGAAGTATCACCAGGGTACTGTGCGCATATCATACAGCCTGATACGTGTACTGAACAGATGAGAGAGTTAGGGATAGGATTTTTCACTTGGAAGTTTTGCAATATGGTAATGTCATATTCTGTCCCATATGTTCTCCCCGATGATGCATATTTCATATGCGGGAGGAAGGCATATAAGTGGCTTGCCCCAAACTCAGAGGGATTGTGTTACATTGGAAGAGTGTTGCCAGAAGTTATGACCATAACCCATGATAAGATGAAAGACATTCACCGCAATGCTCAAGCTCCTTACACTCATACTCACTATGAACACATTGTTAAGAGACACCTTATAGATAGGACAGAGCACGCAGCCTCTGATTTGATCCACAAATCCACCGGGATTCAATTCCTACTCGCGTTAGACATCACCCGTACCGCCCGAGGAATTATAAATTATAGGTATATCCATGCACTAGCGAACCTTATAGATAATATCACCGAGATGTATGATGACACCTTCAGGTATACAGGGAGGGAGTTGCAAGCTTACAAAACGGAACTGATCCAGCACAGGATGGTTCTCAATTATATCACAGCGGTGACAGGAGGGTACTGTGTCACTTTGGTAACTCAGTATGGTGTGAAGTGCTGCACGTACATTACAAACAGCACTGATGACCCAACCGAGGTCATAGATCAAAAGATGGACGATATCTTGCAATTGAAGTGGGAGTTCCGGAGGAGACACAACCTTACCCTTACTGCTGTGAGTAATGAACTGACCGGCTGGGTCTCATGGTTGAACCCACGAAATTGGTTCTCAGGTTTAGAAGAATGGGCTCAAAATGTTATCGTGAATGTAGGAAAGTTTCTCCTTTGTATCCTGGGAGTTGTCATAATGATTGGTTTGATATTTAGGTGTGTTCGAATTTTAACGCGGCGCATGCACGGTACCAAAGTGATGAGTTTGAGGAGTGGGGGCATTGTTACAGCAACTGATTTCATTTATGACCCATCAATAGAGACAATGTTGTGATAAGACGGTCCGTTTCTTTCACCCGTTTCTCCTTTGTTTTCCCTAAGCAAAAATACACCCATCCGGAGAAGACTTCAATCAACACCCAAGAATGATTACGCAAATTTTATGTGAATGTATTTTTGATATGTTTCTTATCTTCATCTCTACAACCTTCAGGTAGTGACACACATAGTCGACAGGTGATATCCACATATATTAGCATTCACATGTGTTCCCCCTCCATGTATCATCAACTAAATGTGCACCCCATTTGTTGGAACAAGAAACCGAAAAGAGCTCGGTAGTGTTTGTTGGCCCACTTACAGACCCATAATACGGGATGAGAAGGATTTAATGTATACTTCGCAATACCTCGAAGCTTATCTAGAACATATACGGCACGATGATACATGCCCCTCAGACATGGATTTCATACATACATGCTTTTACTATCCCACTAGGTCATACATTTCCCACCTACACCTCTCCTCCTACCATCCAATTATCTGTGGATAATGTATTGTATATTTTTATCCAATCATCTGTAGATATTGTATTGTATATTTTTCTGTTTAATGTTTAGATAGTGGCAGTTATTGTTGACTGCCAAAGGGTGGACTGTCAAAGTCGAAAAATATTGTAATGCATATACCCTGTACTAACCCCATGTACATGCCCGCTGCGCGTGCACTCAGTCCGCTGTGCGTGCACATATCCGCAATTTGCGTAGGATCGCTCCTGCGATCATGCGCGTGGTATGGGTATTTACGGCGGAGTATGTGAGCGCGTAGAGGGTTATTAGAACATTACATATTTAACCCAAATAGTGCATTTTGTACCCATAGTTCCCCTACACCACATCAGCGAGTATCTACAGTTTGAACAGTTCCAGGACTAAGGGATTCGCCTTTGCATGATAGGAAGGGTCAGATAAAGGTTGAAAGGTGATGTCTAGTATCCAGCTGTAGGGTATTTGAAGGGTAACACTCCGGTGTTGGTTAGAGAAAGATCGCATGTTCCAGCGTATAGTTATGTGCAAAAGTAGAATATAGACATTAACTGTATTTACTGTATATTATGTATGCGGCGGTAATCCAGTGCATACCACCCACCAGAGCAGTTGGGGAAAGACATCGCCCATCTTTTCAAATCAACCTATGACCTCTCCTGTAATGAAAAGACACATCTCAGTGTCCAATGGACAATGAGATTACAGTGACCATTGTATTGTGTATGTAAATTGTGTATAAAAAGCCCATTGTTGCCTGGCTGGTCAGAAGACTCTGAACGGTTTCTACCTGACAAGCGGAGGACCGGCCGGGTTGCGCTTGCGAACATTCTCACGTATGTACATTCTCTGTAGCCATTACTCTGTTTTAGATTTATCTTGTTAGCCTGTAGTGTATGATTTGTACTGTTTTACCTTTTGAAATAATCCACGGTGGCCTTAGAACCCTGTGGTTTCAACTACAAATCGGTGTTGTGTCCTCACTTTCCTGCAAGGGCTTAAAAGCATATTTATCTGTATAAGGTTTATAAGTATTGATAAGGTGTACGCACTGCGGGTACTTTATACCGTCAGCGCTACTTAAGGTTTAAGGTATAACATCGTTGCAGTACTTTGCTGCTAAGGGTTTAAGGTGTAATCATATCATTACATTGTATTACTTATAAGGTTTAAAGGTTATTAATTGTGTGTGTGCACGCTGAGCGTACTCTGTACACTCAGCGCGGCGTGTGTACGCCAAGTACGTACCACGTGCGGGACTCTGTACGCAAATAGCGTACAAAGTGCGTAGCGCGTGTATTCAGTCTAGCGGCCCTAGCGGCTCCACGGTAAAAGTGTATCTAGAGGTATAGCTTTATGGTTTAAGATAATATCGACATTATCACTTCCTTTCCCCAACCTCCAGCTCATTGGCAACGGGGACGCCGGGCCGATGCAGCGGAAGGGGTTGCCTAGCAGTGGGAATTCCCAAGGCTTCTGTGAGTCTCACGGGAAGTTGGAGGACATGCAGAAGCATGGCTGCAGGAGATCTTTAATTAGGGGATGCTTGGTTGTACTGTGGTTCATTCTCCCTTTATATTCCCTGCCTATCATTCCTTGCTGCTCATAGTTCCCTGGCTGCAGCGGAAGCCCTTGTCTATTGGTACTGGGATCCCGCCGTTCAAGATACTGACGCCGGAGTCCCAACAGATGACTACGCCGACAGCCGGAATCCCGGCAACCAGGGTGTGAGGAAATGAGAGGTCTGTGTAAATTACTGTAGCTATGCCTCATTTCCCATGTACTCTTTATACCCATATCCGTATTCATCCAATTTGTCTGTTTGTTCATTCTCTATAACATGTCCATTGCTGCTCACCCAATACTGTGTTTAAACCAACCTAAATATTGTTAATATATGTAATTGTGTTATGTTATCCGTTACCCTTTAGATAATGTATTTATGTTAGACCTAGTTTCCTATTGTTTTCATACACCACAGTGGACACTCAGAGGGTGAGTCATATGAGGTACCATTGTCCCTTTTCGTTTACTCCCTGTTGTCCAACAGTGAGCTGACCAGCCATGGAGGCTCTCTGGCTGATGTAATCACCTTGATTAAAATATGTATTATATTCTAATGCTGTAAGATCCTAAGACACAGAAGTCACACACACCAGCAATATGAAGCTTCTGGGGGTATAAGTAGAGCTCCCCAGATAGCTGAAGAGGTTCTCTGCTCCCAGACTAAGAAGTACAGTAATGTTCTGTTAGGAGTTTGTGGTGGGAATTGTTGTGTGGAATTGGATCACAAAAGTGTGCTGAGCTGTTTATAATTCCTTCTGTTCAATAAACCACTGTTGGTTTTTCATTTACCACCGTGCCTGAGTGATTTGGAACCCGGTATCTTCACACAAGGGCTATTCCCACTGTTTGCACTCTGTGACACTGTGACACTGCTGATCAGACCGCAGTATATTATTATTTCGTACTTATTAGAGATGTGCACCGGAAATTTTTCGGGTTTTGTGTTTTGGTTTTGGATTCGGTTCCGTGGCCGTGTTTTGGATTCGGACGCGTTTTGGCAAAACCTCCCTTAAAATTTTTTGTCGGATTCGGGTGTGTTTTGGATTCAAATGTTTTTTTTCAAAAACCCCTCAAAAACAGCTTAAATCATAGAATTTGGGGGTAATTTTGATCCTATAGCATTATTAACCTCAATAACCACAATTTCCACTCATTTCCAGTCTATTCTGAACACCTCACACCTCACAATACTATTTTTAGTCCTAAAATTTGCACCGAGGTCGCTGGATGACTAAGCAAAGCGACCCAAGAGGGCGGCACAAACACCTGGCCCATCTAGGAGTGGCACTGCAGTGTCAGACAAAATTGGCCCCAAACAACACATGATGCAAAGAAAAGAGAAAAAGAGGTGCACTGTGGTCGGTGGACGGCTAAGCTAAGTGACACAAACACCTCAATATCACAGGAATTATTTGTTCTAATCAATGGTATTATTGGTCCAAATCACTGGAAGAAAATGACAAAATCACTGGAATTATTCGTTCTAATCAATGATATTATTGGTCCAAATCACTGGAAGAAAATGACAAAATCACTGGAAGAAGACTGACATTTTTGGGATTATGGAGACATAATGTTTTTGAATATTAATCCTAAAGCAGGTGGTGTATTAGAGCAAAAGAGTGCAAGAGACCAGCCATGCAGTTACTGAAATATTATGACAAAATGTTACTGTATTTCATAAGCACTCATTCCTAACTCTGCTAAGTACTGTTTGGTATACTGTATTTGGCTTCCATGAGGTAGTTGTCCATTATTTCAGCTTCCATTGACCTTTTTGAAAGCGGTAGAAGTTATCGATTCTTTTTTTTTAATGTTTATTTCCCCCTATTTTTACTTTTCTCCTGCATAGCCCAGTAAAATGTTGCAATGTTAAGTATTGACTTGTGCCTTCTGGGGGTCCACTTCTTCACCAAACCCAGCCAAATGTCATCCTAACCCTCTGTTCCACGTTCTCTATGTACCCCATCTGTGTCACTCATGTCTGTCTACCCCTCCCCTTTAGATTGTAAGCTCTCACGAGCAGGGCCCTCTTCCCTCATGTGCTTATCCTTTGTCTTACTTTAATAATCTTCAACTGTACCACATCCAGCAGTCTTCTGCCACCTGATACTTATTCCAGTGTCATCTGCTGATGTAACTATGTGTATTTACCCTGTACTTGTCCTATACTGTCATCAACTGTAAGTTGCTGTTTTCCTGTTTGATTATTTATGTACTCTGTAATTGGGCACTGCAGAGCCCTTGTGGCGCCATATAAATAAAGGATAATAATAATAATAATATAGGGTGTATAATCCCCAGGTGTATCTCACACATCGCTCAGTACAAATTACAAAATGTATAATCACCAGGTGTATAACACACGCCGCACAGTACAGTATACATACTGGTCACAACAATGCAGCAGATATTAAGCACTAATCAGGATACTGGAAGTGACACAGAGCTGCAAGATACAGCAATGGCCTACTGTACAACTATATACTGTTGGGTCACCAAAATGCTGCACTGTAATACTATATACATACTTCCCAACTTTTGGATGAAAGTAAGCGGGACTCTCGCGTGGCTTCACCGCGCGTTGACCCAAAAAGGGGGCGTGGCCTCGCCCATGATGGGCGTGGCCTCACCCACGGACCTTTTTTCTGCCTTTTGGGGGCGTGCCCAGCGCTCTCCGAGCAGCTGGGCAGCCCCCGCTACCCTCCTAGCTCTGAATACATGCCGTGCTCACAGCATGTATTCAGTGATCACCGGCTGCTTTGCAGAGCAGAGCAGCGGGTGATCAAAGCCTCCCCCTAACTGCCCCCCACCCGCGGGACACTGCTGCCCACGGGTGGGACAGCGGGACAGGGTCCGAATATCGAGACTGTCCCGCTGAAAGTGGGACAGTTGGGAGGTATGCTATATATACTGCTCACAATAATGCAGCACAGATATGGAATGGATACTTGCAGTGACACAGAGCTGCAAGATACAGCAATGGCCTACTGTACTGCATACCTCCCAACATTTCATCTTTACAAAGAGGGACACACGTGTGGCGAAGCAGCCCACGCTCCCGAAAAGGGGCGTGGCCTAAGAAAAGGGAGTGTGGCTTCGTGGAGGACCCACGGTGGCAAGCCACACCCCCTGTTTTCATCACTGAGGGGGCATGCACAGCGCTCTGTGAGCAGCTGGCATGCCCCCCTCTCCCTCTGACTCCAGTGAATAGACGCTGTGCGCATGCGCACAGCATCTATTCACCGCTGCTCTGCCAAGCAGGGCAGCGATAAACAGAGCCTCCCAACTGCCCCCCCCCACAGCGGGACACTGCGGCCCGCGGGTGGGACAGCGGCACAGTCCCCAAAAAACGGGACTGTCCCGCGTAAATTGGGACAGTTGGGATGTATGCTGTACTGTGCTACTATAAGTATAATTATATACTGGTGGTCCCCAGTCCCCACAATGCAGCACACTGAGCACAGATATTTGCAGCACACTGAGCACAGATATTTGCAGCACACTGAGCACAGATATTTGCAGCACACTGAGCACAGATATTTGCAGGACACTGAGCACAGATACAGAGCTTTTCAGGGAGAGAACGCAGCCACGTCCTCTCTGTTCAATCTCCAATGCACGAGTGAAAATGGCGGCGATGTGCGGCTCTTTATATAGAATACAAATCTCGCGAGAATCCGACAGCGGGATGATGACGTTTGGGTTAACCGAGCAAGGTGGGAAGATCTGAGGCTGCCTCGGACTCGTGTTAAATGAGTGAAGTTCGGGGGGGGGGGGGGGGGAAGGGGCACCGAACCCGCTCCTCTCTATTTTTTACCAGTATACACAACTCATTTTTGTATTGTTTAAACATATTTCCACTTTATTGCAGACATCCCGGCAGAAAGGGAGTGAAATGCGCGGAGTCCCGGATACGGCTCCCTTATATGGAATCCAAAACCTGCAAGATCTGATGCTGGATGGAAACAATATTGTAAGGTGGAATATGAGTGGACATGAGTGGAAATGCGCGGAGTCCCGGATACGGCTCCCTTATATGGAATCCAAAACCTGCAAGATCTGACGCTGGATGGAAACAATATTGTAAGGTGGAATATGAGTGGACATGAGTGGAAATGCATGCTATGGACGGCAATAATACTGCAGGAACAAAAACACCCCCAAATTCTGTCATTTTAGCTGTTTTTTTAATAAAAAAAATACAGATCCCAAACCAAAACCAAAGGGCAGTTTTGGCAAAAACCAGTCCAGGTACAAAACACGAAGGAGATACAGACCCCAAACCCCAAACCCAATATTGGGGGGGGAGGGGGGGGCTGAGTACCCAGAAACCACCACTGACAGACCAATTTTATTTTTTTAATGCCGCATATCGCGCCCACGATTTAAGCCCACTGCGGTATTAGGCTCCACCCCCTTTTCAGAGACCTGTGAATCGCTGGATACACTACAGTTCCTTCCTGCTCTGAGTCCTGTATCTGCGGCTCCATTGATCTCAACCTCTGACCCTCCACTACCCAAGACTCCCAGCTGCTTCCATAGAGGGTGATCAGCTGCTCTGAGTCCTGTATCTGCGGCTCCATTGATCTCCACCTCTGACCCTCCACTACCCAAGACTCCCAGCTGCTTCCATAGAGGGTGATCAGCTGCTCTGAGTCCTGGATCTGCGGCTCCATTGATCTCCACCTCTGACCCTTCACTATCCAAGACTCCCGGCTGCTTCCATAGAGGGTGATCAGCTGCTCTGAGTCCTGTATCTGCGGCTCCATTGATCTCCACCTCTGACCCTCCACTACCCAAGACTCCCAGCTGCTTCCATAGAGGGTGATCAGCTGCTCTGAGTCCTGTATCTGCGGCTCCATTGATCTCCACCTCTGACCCTCCACTACCCAAGACTCCCAGCTGCTTCCATAGAGGGTGATCAGCTGCTCTGAGTCCTGTATCTGCGGCTCCATTGATCTCCACCTCTGACCCTCCACTACCCAAGACTCCCAGCTGCTTCCATAGAGGGTGATCAGCTGCTCTGAGTCCTGTATCTGCGGATCCATTGATCTCCACCTCTGACCCTTCACTATCCAAGACTCCCGGCTGCTTCCATAGAGGGTGATCAGCTGCTCTGAGCCCTGTATCTGCGGCTCCATTGATCTCCACCTCTGACCCTCCACTACCCAAGACTCCCAGCTGCTTCCATAGAGGGTGATCAGCTGCTCTGAGTCCTGTATCTGCGGCTCCATTGATCTCCACCTCTGACCCTTCACTATCCAAGACTCCCGGCTGCTTCCATAGAGGGTGATCAGCTGCTCTGAGTCCTGTATCTGCGGCTCCATTGATCTCCACCTCTGACCCTCCACTACCCAAGACTCCCGGCTGCTTCCATAGAGGGTGATCAGCTGCCTGATGTCCTGTATCTGCGGCTCCATTGATCTCCACCTCTGACCGTCCACTACCCAAGACTCCCGGCTGCTTCCATAGAGGGTGATCAGCTGCTCTGAGTCCTGTATCTGCGGCTCCATTGATCTCCACCTCTGACCCTCCACTACCCAAGACTCCCGGCTGCTTCCATAGAGGGTGATCAGCTGCCTGATGTCCTGATGGCTCTTGTACTCGCTTAATGAAAATGTAGATTATTCTAGTCTATATATATCTAGTTCCCTGTCCAGTATCATTTCAATATTAGAACATATATACTGTACATAATATATATTAGAGATGAGCAGAACTGAACCCTCCCGAACTTCCCAATCCGAGCCGGGAACCAAGTCTTGCTTGGGACTTCCCACCCTCCTCGAATAACAAGAAAAGGCAAAATGTCTGTCTGTCAAGGGGGTGCTCTCTGTCCATCCATCCAGTGACTTTGTCACAGTATTAAAAAAATATACATTTATATTTTGTGCTGTACCCAATATATATCCAGAGGCTGCTGCTGCTGCTGTTGCTCCATCAAGGGGCTGCTCCGTGCATTAAGGGGTGCTCTGTCCGTCTCTCCAGGGGTTCTGCCCCAGTGTTCAGAAAAATAATAAAAGCTATAAACAAAAAGCCTAAAACTAAAAATATATATTTATTTTTTGTTTGTGCTGTACCCCATTGTACTGTACAATTTTTATTTTATTTTCATAAGTATTATTTCCTACTGATACACGTATTGTGCGATGCTGTCGGTGAAGGTCAACTGCAGTGTGTAATTATATATATTTCTGACTCATTTGTGCGACACTGTCGGTGAAGGTCAACCGCAGTGTGTAATTATATATATTTCTGACTCATTTGTGCGACACTGTCAGTGAAGCTCAACCGAAGTGTGTAATTATATATATTTCTGACTCTTTGGTGCGACACTGTTGCTGTACCCCACTTTGTGTTGATAGGAATGGACGACAAACAATTGAAAGATCAGGAACCACTTCCTACTACTAGTGCTGAAGCTGCTGCCACTAGTCATGACACTGCCAATGCAAGTCCATCAACGTCATCTGCTAAGGCCAATGCCCAGTGGTGTACCGGGCATGTAAAATCAAAGAAGCCATATTTTATGGTGATAAATAAAAAAAACTAAAGTTATCTGACGAGAAACGTAAAATTGCCATTATGCCATTCACTACACAAAGTGGCAAGGAGAGGCTAAGGCCTTGGCCTGTGTTTATGACTGGTTGTTCTGTGTCTCATAATGATGATGTAAGCCTTCCTCCCAGTACTAGAGTTAAAAAAAAAAAACTTTTTAAGGCACAAGAACCAACTGTGCGTTCTGAAATATCCCCAATCCCCAAGGAGAGTCCAAGTGTGTCTGCGGTTGTGGTGTATAAGCCTGACCTTTCCAATACTGTACAGGAAGAGGAGGCTTCTTCCAACATTTGCAAACCCTCTGCAAGTGTTGGGAGAAGCACCGCCAGTCCAGTTGCTAATATTGAGATTGAGGATGTCACCATAGAAGTACACCAGGAGGAGGAGGATATTGGTGTCGCTGGCACTGCGGAGGAAGTTTACGATGAGGATTCTGATGGTGAGGTGGTTTGCTTAAATAAGGCTCCAGTGGAGACCGTTGTTGTCCATGGGATGAAAACAAGCCCATTGCCATGCCTGGGCAAAAGACAAAAAAATCCTCCTGTTCTGTGTGGAATTATAATTACTGTGTAGCCAGCTGTAGCCTTTGTGAAACTGTTGTAAGTAGAGGTAGGGACCGTAACCACCTAGGAAGCCCCTCCCTGTTACACCTCTTGCAGTACATATATCACAAGTTGTTGAAACTTCGGATAAGGACGTAACCAGTCCAGCGACACCTAGCTCCCTATTCTCTGTAATCCCCACCACCAACACCGTCATCATTCATTTCCTCCTCAGTCAGGATCGGAAGTAGTCCTGAATCCAGTTCCTCCAGAGGATCCGTGAGTGCTACAAAACAGACTTGTTCATGCTTTACCACCCCAGAGGACCTGGAGGGGAATATAATAGTGTGCCGAGTGCAGCGAGACGCCGTGCCCGGAGCATGGCGAGCGCAGCAAGGGGGCGCTGTACACTTATATGGTGTCCATGACGAATTTGACACAAAACCCCACAGAAAACACATTTTGACTGTAGGTCAATGGCTGTCAGAATTATGACCATCTGTAATACATACTGAACCCATATATATATATATATATATATATATAGTATAAATATATATGTGTGTGTATATATAAATATGTGTGTGTGTGTATATATATATATATATATATATATATATGTGTGTGTATGTGTGTGTTTGTATATATATAGATTTATATATGTATGTGTATGTGTGTGTGTGTGTGTGTGTGTATATCTGTGTGTGTGTATATATATGTGTGCATGTGTGTGTTTAGATAATCCCTGGTGTATCGTTGCACTGTTGTTTCTTCTGTACAGGGAGGCTGTAATCTCTCCCCGGCGACAGCGGTCACAGACATATCCCTGGATGGGACACCGGCTAGATGTGGATGAGCACTACAAGCTCCATAATGGCAGAGTTTGTTGCAGGACGTCAGTACGGTCCGACATTCCAGAGTCTTTTACCCAATACCATATAACGCAGAGCTCACACATTAGAACAGAAAGAATGTGTTATAAATATGCATGGCTGTAAAGCGGTGACTATAAGCAGAATTTCATTCCCATAGGTCCCGTTGCTTTATAATGGACGGCCATATAATAAGGGCCTATGCGGACCTCTTTGATGGGTGATGAAGCACAGATTTAAGATCACAATACTGTATACAAGGGGCTATTCAAAGATGGACGCAGATCTTGCTTCCGCAGCAAAATCTGCGTCCGTCTACCCACATGTTTGGGGCCGCACAGCACAGGGCAAAGCCACCCAGCATGTGTGTTGCGATGAGTTCCCAATTTAATTGCAAATGCATCGATTAGAGGATGTCTCCTACCTGCGCAGTCTGGCTGCGCTAGAAGGCGATTCGGCACCATCTTTAGTCTCGCAGCAGCTGCATGTGATGTCACTCTGCCACCCCGAAAATGGTCTGGACACACTTGTGCTGACAAGATCATGGGGGTCATTCCGAGTTGATCGCTAGCTGCATTCGTTCGCTGCGCAGCGATCAGGCAAAAAAACTGCACTTCTGCGCATGCGTATGTGGCGCAATGCGCACGCGCGTCGTACTATTGCAATGAATGAAATAGTTTCACACAGGGTCTAGTGAAGCTTTTCAATCGCACTGCTGACCTCAGAGTGATTGACAGGAAGAGGGCGTTTCTGGGTGTCAACTGACCGTTTTCAGGGAGTGTTCGGAAAAAACGCAGGCATACCAGGAAAAACGCAGGCGTAGCTGGGCGAACGCAGGGCGTGTTTGTGACGTCAAAACAGGAACTGAATAGTCTGAAGTGATCGCAAGCACCGAGTAGGTCTGAAGGTACTCTGAAACTACACAAAAAAAAAATTGCCGCTGCTCTGCGATCCTTTCGCTCACACTTCTGCTAAGCTAAAGTACACTCCCAGTGGGAGGCGGCATAGCGTTTGCATGGCTGCAAAAAACTGCTAGGGAGCGATCAACTCGGAATGACCACCCATATCCATCAAACGCTGCGGTGAGCATCCCCCCCCTCACGCCCGCAGCTGTCAATCACGATGCAATCTCATATTCCGGGTTGCGATCGCATCATGCACACAACCTATAGATGCGGCCACTGCATGTAAATGTGCAGCTGTGTCCAAGTCTAAATAAGGCCCATAGTGCAGAAAGGACTAGGGAGTAACTCTATCCTGTGTCTGTGAGCAAAGCTACAGAGCTATGGGTTACTCGCCGTGCATTGCTGTCTCCTGTGTCTCCGTCATATACTGTAGTGCAGAGTGTCAGATGATTGATGATCCCTGGCTGCTGGCTGCTGACCTTTGGTGTACACAGCACTGCTGTCTCCCTGATTTTATCAGTCTCCTCCAGGTAGGGGTCATGCACATGGCAAATGATACCTATTAATCAGCTGAGGCTGAGAAAAGTCCTGGCACTGCTTTGTTGCAGCAGAGTACTAGGGTGCTTCAGCAGAGTCCTGGAGTGCTGCAGCAGAGTCCTGGGGTGCTGCAGCAGAGTACTAGGGTGCTTCAGCAGAGTCCTGGAGTGCTGCAGCAGAGTACTAGGGTGCTTCAGCAGAGTCCTGGAGTGCTGCAGCAGAGTACTGGGGTGCTGCAGCAGAGTACTAGGGTGCTTCAGCAGAGTCCTGGAGTGCTGCAGCAGAGTACTAGGGTGCTGCAGCAGAGTCCTGGAGTGCTGCAGCAGAGTACTGGAGTGCTGCAGCAGAGTACTGGGTTGCTGCAGCAGAGTACTGGGGTGCTTCAGCAGAGTCCTGGAGTGCTGCAGCAGAGTACTAGGGTGCTGCAGCAGAGTACTGGGTTGCTGCAGCAGAGTACTGGGGTGCTTCAGCAGAGTCCTGGAGTGCTGCAGCAGAGTACTAGGGTGCTGCAGCAGAGTACTGGGTTGCTGCAGCAGAGTCCTGTGGTGCTGCAGCAGAGTCCTGGAGTGCTGCAGCAGAGTCCTGGGGTGCTGAAGCAGAGTACTGGGGTGCTGCAGCAGAGTACTGGGACTATATTTACAAATAATCCGAGTTTGACCGATTTGTGTTTTTTTTCTAAGTCCCAACACGGGAATTCACTAAGCACAAATCTCGGCAGTGTTTGGACTATTCGTAATGGTTTTAACGGCAAAGTTCAAAAATACGAATGAATAGACAATCGGTCAAACGCGGCTGTTATTTCATACAACACGGGTATTCACTATTCATTCGTATTTGAGTGTTAGTCCCTGAGTGCTCAATCGCGGTCGTATTTTTTTGCGATTCGTTAAAAAAAGTGGCAAAAAATAGACCTGCTTTTTTCAGGCGTGTTTACATGTGTTGCAAATAACAAATCACTCACACCTGAATAAGGATGCCTAAAAAAGGATCTTAGGCCCATTTCAATACACCTACACTCAGAAATGGCAGCAGGACTGTGGGCCAGTGATCTTTTGTGTGCTGTGGGATTCCTCAGACTCAGACATCAGCCTGTAAGTACCCAGGGCCCAGAAAATGAACATGGTCAGCAGGTTGTACAGGTTCCGCGGAGGCTGCGCAGGCCTCGTTTTTTTAAGGGAGCGTTTAAACTTGAACGCATTGTCCGATGATAAGGTCATACAGATGTTCCGTCTAAATCGTATCAACATTTTCCGTCTGTATGACCTTGTCAAACTGGGCCTAGACCCTGAGAGAGCACGCTCTCGCTCTGTCTCAGGCCTGCACAAACTCCTGGCTGTGTTGCACTTTATGGCTACTGGTAGCTTTCAGGCTGTGTCTGGGGATGTCATAGGAATCTCACAGCCCT
Source organism: Pseudophryne corroboree (assembly GCF_028390025.1). Taxonomy (NCBI): domain Eukaryota; kingdom Metazoa; phylum Chordata; class Amphibia; order Anura; family Myobatrachidae; genus Pseudophryne; species Pseudophryne corroboree. The sequence goes on from NW_026967551.1 coordinate 694,315, forward strand.
CATTTTCGAGAATATTAACACAGGTGATGTATACCTAACTACCTCTTCTGTTTTGTGTTTGTTTTAATTTCTCGGTGGCCAGTTCTGTCCTAAAATCTCATGTTTATTTTTCTTTCAAATATACACACAGGTGTTGGCTGTTTTGCAGCCCCACATCGAGGCCTCAATCTGCTTTCCTACCCAGGAGTCTCAGTGGCATGCCGTCAGGGTAGATTTCTATGAGCTGGCTGGCATGCCCAATGTGCTGGGAGCCATAGATTGCACACACATTCAGCTGAGACCACCTAGGGGCAGGCAGCACATCTATACTAATCGACATCTAGAGCACTCCACAAATGTGCAGGTGGTTTGTGATGCAAATCTCAAAATAATGAGTGTTGTTGCTAGTTACCCTGGGGGCTGCCATGACTCCTTCATCCTCAGTCAGTCATCCCTCTTTGATAAATTTGAGGACGGACAAATGCCAGATGGGTGGCTGCTGGGTATGTAATTTGATATGTGTAGGCCTGCGTCTACTTTGTCCAAATACAGGGGCAGATGTATTAACCTGGAGAAGGCATAAGGAAGTGATAAACCAGTGATATGTGCAAGGTGATAAAGGCACCAGCCAATCAGCTCCAATATGTAAATTATCATTTAGGGACAGATTGTCTGCTGCCTTTATTACCTTGCACATATCACTGGTTTATCACTTCCTTATGCCTTCTCCAGGTTAATACATCTGCCCCACAGTGTGTTACTTATGTGTTGCTGTATCTTAACATGAATCACGTTACTATATCTGTCTTTTAGGTGATGGAGGATATGGCTGTTTCTCTTGGCTTCTAACTCCATTGTCCCGACCTGATAAACCTGCTGAACACAATTACAATCATGCACATAAATCCACACGGAATGTGATAGAAAGATGTTTTGGTGTGCTGAAATCTAGGTTTCGGTGTCTGGATAAGTCTGGTGGCCTTTTGTTGTATAGTCCCTTGAAGGTGACTCAAATTGTGTTCTGCTGCTGCTTTCTTCATAACATGTGTTTGCAACAACATTTGCCACATGTTGAGGAGGAGGAGGAGGAGGAGGATGAAGAAAGCAGCCAGCAAGCAGAGGAATTAGAGACATCTGGTGACACTTGGAGTACAGATGTAGGGAGGCAGGTTAGGCAAGACCTCATAAATCGTTATTTTTAAGGTAAGTTTTGTTTGTTTGTTTCTTTCATTTGTTGTGTAAGCCTAAATATATGTTTCCCCATTTTTCAATTAAAAACCATTACTCAGAATGTGTCTGCCTCCTTGAGACATACAAACATACCCTCGCTTTATGCTATACAAATGTAGCATGTGTATTGTGTTTATTTAAAAACTCAAAACAACAGATTATGAGTTGTATGCATGAAGTCTGGATAAGTGTTAATAAACTTGGATTGTAAATTTATTACAAGCACACATAATCCACATAGTAATTTATTCAGTATTTTACTTTATGATTGTGTGTAACGTCCTAATGCACAGGTTCTCAAACTCGGCCCTCAGGACCCCACACAGTGCATGTTTTGCAGATAACCCAGTAGAAGCACAGGTGTATGAATTACTCACAGACACATTTTAAAAGGTTCACAGGTGAAGCTAATTATGTCACTTGTGATTCTGTGAGGAGACCTGCAAAACATGCACTGTGTGGGGTCCTGAGGCCCGAGTTTGAGAACCTGTGTCCTAATTAAACACTCCTCCACATATAATATGTTAGCCTTGAGGAATACATGTGTCCCTATGTGTGATGCTCCATCGTATTTAAGGGACACAAACTTAGTCTCATCCAAAATAATTTATTTCTTAATGTTTGTTGCAGTAAACTTACTGATTTGTAAGTAAATACACAGTTTGCCACATATATACATTATTATACACATTATTTGTGTTTTTTTATAAAAATTCAAATTTCTTTGTTTCTGCATCATGTGTAAGAAACTGATTACTCATTTTTAACACACACAAACATGGCCCAACAATAATGACATTCATTTTGGCACTGAATTATCTAAATTCAATCACAACATATTAAAACCTTTTTTAGGCAACTCAATTGTGTTATTCTTGTAATGTTGTATAGAGAAGAAAGGTAAAATAGTTAACAATCACATTGTAATTTGTATTGGCCGCAGAATATAAGATTGATTGGAATCTAGAAAGAGTAATGATTAGAAAAAAATCAAGTGGTCTGTTTACTTCCTGCTAAACATATTCTGCCTGGCTGGCAATTATTGTGTCTGCAGGATATAAGATTGATTGGAATCTAGAAAGAGTAATGATTAGAAAAAAATCTAGTGGTCTGGTTACTTCCTGCTAACATCTATGTGCAGCTCAAACAACATTTCTCTCCTCCAAAAAAAATTCAAAGATGGTAAAGAATAAATGTGCGTACAAATTTCCTGTTGTTGTTTGTACCACTTATAATTAATGATGTTGTACAAATTGTCAAGGAGCTAAGTGTTATATCTATTTTGACAAACATACACTTACTAAGTATTTTGATTTACTTCTCTGAAATTAAAAATGTGAGGTTTATTTGTAAATTTTTTTTGGGTGGCTGCTTGTCCTGCCCTTTGCCTTTACCACTGTCATGTTGGCGTGCTCTGGTGGAGCGTCTTGGTGGTGATGACACTGGCGTGATATTTGGAGTAGTCGTACCAGAACTGCTGCTTGTTTGCTGTTGGTGCATGGATTTGAGTGTTTCATTGAGGTTAGTGAGGGTGGCATTGAGTTCACGTGTAGCAGCATTTTGATTGTCTACAATTCGGAATAAAGTTTCATTTATCTTTTGATTGTTTTGAATAATGTTCATATAGCTTTGCTATTGTCTGTGCTGTTCTTCCATTAGTCTGTGCTATTCTTCCATTATGCGCTGTAAGTTGCCCATGACCTGTGTAATGTCTGCACGCATGAGTTCCATGGTATTGCCAATTCTCGCGGTTTGTTCATTTTGTCTACTCATATTTCTGGTTATTCTTCTGAGGTGACATGGTAGGCTTGCAAACATTTGTGTCGGCCTACGCAGGCAATCTTCATTAGTGGCCTGCTGTCTAGCCCAAATGTTCCAAAACACCTGATCAGGGCCTTGTGTTACTGGTGTTGTTGGGCTGTGTTGTGGTGGTGGTGTGCTTTGCTGTGGTGGTGTACTCACAGGTGCTGGGGGGCTGATTCCTTGGCTTAATGGCTGCATTTCTAACATGATTGTCTCATCCATGTCACTGTGTTGCTGGTGTTGCGTAGGGATTAGACTAGAATCTGAAATTATAAACATTTATCCATTAGTTATCCATATGTTTGAGAAATTATAACAAAGCATTAAACATGGAACACGTCATTGACTGTTGCTTTCAGATATCCTGCCTAGCAACATCATCACTCATAACTTAAATACATACATATGCCTGTTTGTGGCAAATGTGTCTGGTTACTTCATTGTGAAAGCAAACACATTAGTTTTATTGTAGATCAGACATACTCCACCATAAAAACACATTGTAATCCATAGTGTGTTACCTTATAGCTTTTCTTTCAGGGGAAAGCGGGGGCAGGTCGCCTCCTCCAGACACGTCCACCCCGGACATATATTTCTGCAGAATTCTTTAATCTGGGCCAAGAGGCAGGCCTCCTGGTACAATGGAAAATTAGGCATATCCAGGCCACCGGCTCTCCTCGGTAGAGACATCCTTGCGCGGGCAAGTTTAGGCAGGCGCGAAGACCATATATAATTGGTGAGGATTGTAGTGGCCTTATCTAGATATTTCTTGGGGAAAATAAAAGGGATAGTTTGGAACAGGAACATTAATTTAGGGAGCAACGACATCTTAAAAGCGGCCAGACGCCCCAACCAAGAAACTTCATAATTGAGCCATGATTTGGTGAACAGCTGAAGGGAGGACAACAGAGAAGGAAGATTAACCTCAAAAACAGAAGAGGTAGATGGGGGGATGGAGATACCTAGATATCGTATTGAGGATGTTTGCCAGTTGTATGGGTACTTAGCGCGTAATAGGGGCAAGGAGTGTGTGAGATTAATGGGCAAAGCATCGGTCTTAGAGGCGTTTAATTTATAATAGGATGCTGCAGAGTACATATATGCAAAATATTGTGCAAATGGGGAAGTGTAGTGCAAGGGTCCGTTACAAATAAAAGAACATCGTCAGCGAACAAATATAATTTGTGTAGCGAGGCGCCTAATCGCAATCCAGGGAGCTGCGGGTCCACTCGAAGCCTAGCTGCCAGTGGCTCAATGGCCAGTACAAAAATGAGAGGGGAGAGAGGGCAGCCCTGGCGGGTGCCATTGTAAATTGGAAAAGAATGAGATAAAAAACCATTACTGAAGACCCGGGCCGACGGGGAGCTATATAGGGCTAATATTGAAGAGAGGATGCGATCGCGCAGGCCAAATTTTAGTAGAACTTCTCGCATATAAGACCAGTTTAAACGATCAAAGGCCTTCTCTGCGTCCAAAGATAGCAGAAGGAGACCATGCTTAGGGGCTAGGGAATTGACAAGGTTAAAAACCCTGCGTGTATTATCAGACGCTTGTCTTCCCGGGATAAAGCCAACCTGGTCCGGATGTATCAGGGAGGGGAGGGGGGCATTCAATCGAGAAGCTATTAATTTAGCATATATTTTAATGTCCCCATTCAGTAACGCAATGGGACGATAATTTTGACAAGAGGTCACATCTTTGCCCGGTTTAGGGATCGCGACAATACGCGCCTCGAGCATCTCCTCAGGGAGGATGCTTTGAGATGTAATGTCGTTGTAAACTGCCACCAGAGAGGGAGCTAGGAGGTCTTGGAGCGAAACATAAAAGTCATTAATAAAGTCCTTAATAAAGCCATCTTTAATAAAGTCATTAATAAAGCCATCGGGGCCCGGCGCCTTACCTCGAGGAAGGGACTTGATCACTTGAAGGGTTTCCGATAAGGACCATGGGGCATTCAGTAATGCTAATTGATCGTCTGAAATAGTTGGGAGGTTTATATCAGCTAAGAAGGAGTTGATAGAGGAGGGGGTAGGCTGGGGAATAGAAGGATCAGTCACGAGGTTATAAAGTTGGGAGTAGAAGTTGGCAAACTGATTCGCTATCTCCCTTGGATTAGAAATTTTGGTGCCTGTGGGGGATACAATGAGCTTGATTCTATTCCGAGCCTGCTGAGCCCTAAGCTTACGAGCAAGCATTTTCCCCGGCCTGTTCCCTGCCAGATAAAACTTCTGACGCATCCTATTTAGTGAGGCCTGGGTGCGCGCCATAAGTAATTTCTGGAGTTGGGACCTAATGTCGGCTAACTGCTTCTGTAGGGTTTTCGTAGGTCTAGATTGATTTTTGTCCTCTAAGTCCTTCAGCTTGAGCTCCAAATCGGCCTGGCGTTGTAGGTTAAGTTTCTTAAGCTGCGCTCCTGCCTGAATCGCTGCCCCCCGGGTGACGGCATTAAGTGCGCACCAAAAGTTCAGGGTGGACGTGTCCGAGGGGGAATTAAATTCCATATAGGACGAGATACTGTCAACTATAATTTTTTTTGAGACTGGGTTAGACAGCAAGTGAGGAAAGAGTCTCCAAGGGCGGGGGGGGGGGGGAGTGTTGACTAGCATCATCCCATTTAAGAGTCAGCGGGGCATGGTCTGACCAAGTTATAGGGAGAATGTCCATGGATCTGGTAAACTGGAGGGTCCATTTGTCCGAAAACATAAAATCAATACGGGAGTAAGAGTTGTGGACGGGGGAATAATAAGTGTACTCCCGACCAGTAGGGTTTTGCACTCGCCAGATGTCATAGAGGTCAAATTCAGCTAAGAGGTTACGAAAGGATAAGGAGGGGGCGTTGGGGGAGATTGAAGAGGAAGGAGAGGGCCTAGGAGACCTGTCCAGTTTAGGGTCAAGGACTAAATCAAATCCCCCATGAGCAGAAGGGAGCCCGTACGAATCTTCTGAATAGCTACACATAACTTACGAATAAAAGCAACTTGGTTTGAATTTGGGGCATATGCAGAGACCAGAGTGACCGGCTTATCGTTTAAAAGGCCACTCAATATCAGCTATCTGAGAATGCAAAATAAAGGAGATGGAGTCCCTAAACAATATGGCCACACCATTCCTCTTAAAAGGGCCATTAGCAAAATAACCTAGAGGGAATCTGTGATCTTTAAAAATAAGGGGTGCTACAAATGAAAAGTGTGTCTCCTGCAGCGTGACAATATCTGCTTAATGCCTAGCAAAATAACCCAAAGCCAGCCTACGCTTATTAGGGGAGTTCAGCCCCTTGACAATCATGGATAATACCTGAACCATCGGAGCAAAGTAATGCACGTTGTGGGAGGTGGAAGACCTTGACACATACAAAGCTAGAATTGTCTCAAGCAGCGAATACCTACATCATAAAATGGGGGGGGGGGGGGGAAGGGTGAAGGGAGGGGAGAGGAAAGGAATAAACAAAAACGACCCAGTACATCGGGTCGGCATAACTACTGCAAGGAAAGCAAAAAAATGCAGTAGTATATTACCAGGGGGAAACATGTGGCCTAGCGCCACCACCCATGAAACTGAAGAGGAAAAATAAAAGTAAGCAGGAGCTAATATGCCTACCAACAATACAAATTAGAACAAAAAAAAAAACAGATACATATAAACTGAGATATAAACATGGAGAGATGGGACACCATTAACACAACTGCAAGCAGGGCAACTCACGTGACCCCAACAAGGATAATGGCTGAGTCCATTCTGTGATAACGGTTCCGGATATAGTCCAACGTGAAAACCACAGCTGAAGGTGTCAACGTCAGGTGGTGACCCATTCCGATTGCAGGGCAGGCTGTTTCTTGGATCCAGGAGGCAGCGTGACAGAGATATCCCACTCCGCCAGTAGTTTGACTCCGGTCTCCAATGAAGTCACTGTGTAGAACTTATTTTCATACGAGATGACGAGCTTCACCGGAAAACCCCATCTATACGTGATGTCTTGGTCGCGAAGTGCCAAAGTGATAGGGAGGAATGCACGTCGTTTGGCCAAGGTCAGAGCAGAGAAGTCCGGAAATAGTTGTAATCCGCCAAGCACATCCGAGTCGGAGTCGCCCGTTTCCCTGGCCGCTTACAGGATGCGTTCTTTGGTTGTAAAGAAATGCACCCTCATGAGCGTATCTCTCGGGAGCGAGGGAGCAACTGAGGGTGGTTTAGGTAGTCTATGAATCCTGTCTATAAGCAGCTCTTTAGGGTCGGCTCTAGGCAGAAGTTTCTGGAACAGCACGGTAGTGTAATTCTCCAACTCTGAATTCTGCACGGAGTCGGGGATGCCTCGGATCTTAATATTATTACGCCGGGAACTGTCCGCAATATCTGCAATATTGAGTTTAAACGCCTCAAGGTCACTTTGCTGCTGATCGTGTGCCGTTATGAGGTCATTATGAGACGAGGCCAGTTCCTCTACTTTCCTCTTTAGATGGTCCGTATGGTCTCCTATAGCGTGCAGCTCCGTCTTAACCTCCCGAAGAGCGGCTGTGAGATCTTGAGTCAACTCAGATTTAAACGCTGAGAGGGCCTGATACAGAGTTTTGACCGTGAGAGGTGCATCCGAATCAGGGTCAAATCCCGGCATAGAGGCAGGGCTACAGGGGGTATCTTGTGGGGAAACGGCAACCGAGGACTTCCGTAGAGAAGAGGCGGCAAGGGTCATCTTCTGAGGCGGAAAAGATACTCTGGGAGGCAGCCCCCCTTTGACCTTTTTAGGAGGCATTCCAATGAGACGAGGTTCCGTAGGCGGAATGACGATGATAAAGAAGCTCAGGATCTCGCAGAATGTATGGCGGAAAGTTAGGTAAACATAAAGAACACAGGTGGTGGCGGACAAGCGGTCTGGACTACATCACCTTATAGCTTTTCAAGAACAAACATAGTAATGTGTTTATATGTATTTGGCAATGTGAGGTCAAACACACATGTGAAAATTTGTTAAACAACCTTACTATTTTCCAAAATAACACATGAGTTTCTGTTGCAACATCTTACACACAATGTGCTACTGTATGGCTGAAGTGGACATACATATCTTTACAGGATGTGGACAAGGCCATTTTGCTAGGATTCCATTTCATGTTTTACTGACTTCGGTAAGTATATCAGATTTTGATGTGTTTTGACTTAATGCGTTTAAGTAAAAGTTTTATTACGATCTGAAATTTAATAAATTTATTTCAGTTTGATACTCACAATCAAGATGAGGGGAGTGTGGTTCACGTCTTGGAGGTGTGTCCAAAATTTGGAGTGGGGGGACCGAACATACTGTCGATAATCTTCGTGGCGGGGTAGCCTGCTGTGGTTGGCCCTGGACATCAGACCTTGCTTTCTTTGCTACCACATGTTTTTTTTGGTGGTGTGTTACAGAAGTCCGACTTCTGCTGCTCCAGACTTATTTTGATGGACCTAGTATTCAAAGTTAAATTTTGTTATGGCCATTCCTTTACAAACATAACCTATACTACAATGGACACTTTACCTGCTTCCGCAGCGTCATCATCATCAGATGTCATGGGAGTTAATCTAGGATGACCAGTACGGTTTTTTTCCAACACTGTAAAACCAAAATAATAAATCATGTAATCATGCTATTGTTGATAGATCCACCCATTATGCTTATAAACATTAATTCTTTAAAAAATGCTTGTTTTATTTAAAAAAACCCATAAGGACCATAAACAAAAAAACCACTACATAAAACAAAAAACATTGTCCAATAGCCATATGCACTATGGAAAGTGCAACACAGGAAAACATGTACAGGACACAGACATAGGACACAAGTAAAAATACATACACTAACAACCAAAAACACACACATCTTCATTTTGTAATGAAAGGAAAAAATTTACAGATGCAATATAGAAATTGCTCTGTGATGTGGCACTCCAAACACACATTACCACTATATGAGCCAAAAAAAAACAATACCCAAAAAAAAAAAAAAATAAATAAAAAATTAGACTGCAGTGTTGTGTCAGGGTACAAATACAGACTCAAACTCAACAAGCAAATAGTGTTTTTTTTTTTTAAATTATTACATTCAGTACTAATGACATTACACATGTAAGTGGTTTCCAAACCACTTTCCACTACTCCAGCCTCTAACATGACAACCACTGTTTTTGCAACATTGCACATGGATAACCTAAATAAAAAACATAGGCCCTCATTCCGAGTTGTTCGCTCGTTGCCGAGTTTCGCTATATTGCGATTAGTCGCTTACTGCGCATGCGCAAGGTTCGCAGAGCGCATGCGCTTAGTTATTTTACTCAAAAGTTAGGTATTTTACTCACGGCATAACAAGGATTTTTCATCGTTCTGGTGATCGGAGTGTGATTGACAGGAAGTGGGCGTTTCTGGGTGGTAACTGGCCGTTATATGGGAGTGTGCGAAAAAACACTGGCGTTTCTGGGAAAAACGCGGGAGTGTCTGAAGAAACGGGGGAGTGTCTGGGCGAACGCTGGGTGTGTTTGTGACGTCAAACCAGGAACGAAACTGACTGAACTGATCGCAATGGCTGAGTAAGTCTGGAGCTACTCAGAAACTGCAAAGAAATTTCTATTCGCAAATCTGCTAATCTTTCGTTCGCAATTCTGCTAAGCTAAGATACACTCCCAGAGGGCGGCGGCTTAGCGTGTGCAATGCTGCTAAAAGCAGCTAGCGAGCGAACAACTCGGAATGAGGGCCATAGTCCAAATTAAAAACTTAAAAATGTGCAAAAGGAAAACATTATTGCTGGTGTGGCCGGAGAGGCCTCAGCCACGTGGAAAATGGCCGCCGCAGCACTGAAGGGGTTAACCCCTAGTGCCCGACGCCATGTTGCGGACAATAGGCGCTTGGCGTCACTGTTAAACGTACTTACGGCGCTGGGCGCGGACTGTTTAAAAGTTTGTTTAATGATGTGTTTTAACATGTCATATGTAGTGCTCTGTGCACAATTGTAGATTGCATGTTTAACTGTATTTATTTTATATTCAAGATGTGGTCACCTGTACTTAAAGGGGAAAATGCACTTACTCTTATCAATGTCTGAATAATCATCTCCTGTCAGTAGGAAGTGGCATGCTAATGGCCCTGTCCTAGCAGAGAGGTGTGAAGGACAAAACCTTTTGATGTGTAAGTACCTTAGAGAGAAATGTTACTCACAGGAATCTCCTTATCCCATATGTAAAGTAGTTCTGGGCTTGGAACCTGTTTCATGTAACTGATTTAATTGGTATACGAACCCTGAATGGCAGATGCAGGAAGGAAGACTGATTGTTGTATTGTAGCCTTTCCTGTTGTAATCTCAAACACTGGGTTTGCCTGGAGATGTGAATGAGACAGAAACATTTGTATTTTGAAGCTATGTGATACATTTATCAATAGTGAATGTTAATCTGATACCAAACGTTGTCTGGTTGACAGGAAGGAGGGTATTGTTTTATTGCACTTATATCCTTGTAAAATGCAATTGAAATGCAAGTTACATTTACATTTGTGAAAGAGACAGGAACATGATAATCAGATTGTGTTTGGGAAAGCCACTTATTTGGTTATATATGAAGAGGAGCAGGAATGTGCTTTATCTAATTCTTAACTTTTGAAATGTAACTTGTATTTCTTTATATTTTCTGCGATAACCAGATTGGTTGGAGAAGACAGGGAGGGCTTACCCCCCTGTGGTACTGTGTGTAGAACTGAGATAAAAAGAGGATGCCTGTGAGCCTCCAAGTATTGTAGTTATACCATCTTATTCTGCTGGAACATCTTGCTGTATGCTGTTGCCCCTAGCAATAGGGAAGAGTTCTCTTTAGAACTATATTTGAGCAAATAAACATCATTGCCTCAAGAAGATTGCTTCATCTTGCGACCTACAGGATTATGCCAACCATAGCCCCGTCCTCCGGCTGTCCAGGGAAGCACCTAACGTCTCCAAGTTCCGCCTTCCGCCAGCTACCGGTAGAGGCCTAGCAAGTGGCTAGTGGGGATTCGTCGGCACCACACAGGTGTGGTAAGGCAGTGCGTCGGCACATACAGAGCAGAACCGTGGTTCCAAACGCCACGGCAGGTTAGGAGTTTGGTGGTGGCAGCATAAACCCGCCCACAGCGCAGTGGGTGGAGTCAGTAACAGGCGGTTACTGACGGTAGGTGGGAATCCCCTATGTGGTCAGGCCTCGTGTGACTTGACCTTCCATTCTGTGCGCAGCCAACGGGACGCGAAAGCGGCGAGTGCTTTCTTACGGGACCGTCCTGTCACAGAAATTGTTGGCATAGTGGTGGGATTATCCCAGGCGGCTTTTCATCACCCGATTGGAGAAGCCGAGTTACTCAGGAGAGGAGTAACTGCAGCGCAGGAGAACGCACCAGATGGCGGAATTCAGCGGAATGTCCAAGGATGATCTGGAGATCGTATGCCAGGAGAAGGGTGTGGATATCCCTTTCAACGCGTCCAGAAGCGTCATGCAGGCGGCGCTCAGGAGCTGGGAGGAGTCCCATCGGGCGGAGGTGGAAAGCACTGACGGCGTCAGCATCGCAGAGGACGGCCCACCAGTGAACCTTCGTACAGAACCGGTGAGATCCACAAGCCCCGCCCTCTCTCACAGCAGCCATGTTTCCCAGCAATCCCTAGCAGGGCCAGGATCCCAACGTCCCAGGGGGGGCGGCCCGGATACCCTAGCAGATAGGCTAGCGGAATTGGGGGAAAGGGCAACGGAGCAAGAGCGTTTGATCATCATCCAGATGTGGCGTGATGAGCGGGCACCACAGGCCGTGGTACCTCGGGAGCCGTTGTCAGCTGTTGTACACAGATCAGGACGTATTCAGTTTGCCAAGTTTGCAGACAGTGATGGGGACATTGATGGACATTTGCAAGTTTTTGAAAGGACTTGTAAACTACACGATCTACCCGAGTCGGAGTGGGTGAGACACCATGTGCCCACTCTGCATGGAGAGGCCTTGGAGGCCTATCGACGAGTGGCCACGGAGGACTGTGGGAACTACGACGAAGTAGCGACGGCCCTCCTCCAGTGATTCTTCATCACTCCAGAGTCTTACAGGAAGAAGTTCAGAGATTTGCCCAAGAATCCTAGCAGCACCCATGAGCATTTCGCCACCCAGCTGCGGCAGTACGTGGTGAACTGGGTGAAGGATTCGGAAGCCACTACATGGGACGCACTGATTGACCTGATCTGCAGGGAGCAGTTCTACCGCAGGTGCGCCCCAGAAGTGAAGGAGTGGGTGCTAGATCGGGAGCCACCCAGTTTAAAGATGGCTGCCCAGTTAGCAGACAAGTATGTGGCAATTCGGCCACAGGGGCAGAAGCGCCCAGCCAGCAGCCAGCTCCAAAGACTGCACCACCAAGGGGACCCCCCTCTTCAGATCATCACCCCCAAAGACAAGCATCTTCCAACCCGGGTGCTCTTGGCCAGCAACCGCACCGCAGCGTCCCTGCAACTGATCAGAGATCATCGGTGCCACGACTGGAGAAGAAGTGCTACGGCTGTGGGAAAATCGGACATCTGAGGATGAACTGTCCTGCATCCCAAGCACCCTAGACTCGTGCCCCAAATCCGAGTGCTGGAGCCCGGATCGCTCATTTGTCGAGAGGAGATGAGCCTACAGAGACTGTTCCCCCTCCAGTCAGTCCGATGGAGTGTGGCGAGAGACAGGTGCACTCTGCGGAGAGAGTCACCTGCATGGCCAAACAGCCCCTACACAACATGTGGAGGCACCTGCAGCCGGTCCACGTGGGACCCCTGCAGGGAGAAGGCCTAAGAGACTCTGGGACCTCAATCACTGTGGTGAGCCCCCACCTTATAGATCCTGCTGCAGTATTGCAGGGTCGCACTGCCAAGGTCACCCTGGCAGATGGAACAGAGAAAGCGGTTCCCATGGCAAGAGTCTACCTGGACTGGGGAGCTGGACCAGAGTTGCGTGAAGTTGCCGTCATGGATGGTCTCCCAACTGATGTGGTCCTAGGAAATGATCTGGGTGGTGGGATCGTCACTACGTTCTACTCCACTACTCCATTCCCTGGAGTCAAGTTCCAAAACCACCGTTGACATCAGCTACTCCAGCACAGCCCAGCCCAGAGGAAAAGACTACAGCTGCTAGACAACTGCCAGCACAGCCAACCACAGCATCAACCAGCCCAGAGGAAAAGATTACAGCGGCTAGATCAGTACATCGACCCCGCATGCCTTTTGCCTCTGGTATGCCTACGTCCCCTAGCAACGCAGAGGATGTCGGTTCCAGCTCGTTTGATCCTGTGGGGGTGCCCAATGATGCTCCTGACCCAAGTGGTTTGCCAACTCCGGCGGTGAGTATGAGAAACTACACTGACTTTTCCATGACTGACCCCTACCAGATTGACCCTAGTAGTCCCCACCTAGATCCCCCTGTAGAGTGTCCCAATTTAGGAGAGATTGAGGGCCACAGGCAGGAGTTTAGGGAGGCTCAACCCTCTGACCCATCCCTGAAAGGCATGAGGCGCCACTCTGGCAGCGGCCTTGACAGGGTTGGGGCGGCAAGTATGACCTGGCGGGAAGGGTTAAGGTACAGCGTAGACAGGAAAGTGGGAGGGGATAGACCAGATAGGGAATGTGTTCAACTGGTCTCCCCAGGGAACGTTCCTGCGCAACCGGTGTCGGTTGCCAGCGAAACCCCGTTGGACAGTAACCCGGAGACAGACCGTACCCTGAAGTGCCCGACACAGAGCTTACCGTGGTCTGGAATGTCGGATGACGCCCAGACCAACTGTAAGGCTGGTGCCATGCGTTGGCAGCCGGGGCACTCCAGCGGTTGTGTTGTCTCTGGGCCTCTGCCCATAGGAGAACCCTTGCAGCAAGTTGCTGTGGACATAGCAGGTCCCCTGCCTGTGCTCAGTAGATCGGGGAAGACACGCAGCCTCCCTGTAGTGGATGCCACACAGGATCCAGAGGCTGGTGGTCTGGCCGCCATCACTGTGGCACAGGTAGCGGACGAGGAGGAAAGAGTAGGCCTAGGTGACAGGGTAGGTTTCCCGAGTCATAGGTCGACGGAGGAGGATTGGAGGGCAGGTCTGACAGTTCGGGCAGACAGTTGCCAGATAGGTATGACGGAGGTGCAGTGCCTGAGGCACCATGTGGGAGGAGACATGGGTAGGCCCAAACCAGAGGGGGTGGAGGCAACCAGAGGCTGTCCCCGACCCACATCACCCAGACCGGTACTGACCTTAGAACCTGTAAGGCCCTACGGACATGTTGTCATTGACTTTAGTCCTGTAGTGAACCCCTTGACAGAGATGGCTAGGAAGGGCATTCCCAAGTCAGTGGACTTTGCACCCGCTTGCGAGTTGGCATTCCAGTCATTGAAGGAGGCTCGGGTACCCGCTGCAGTGCTGATGGCGCACATTCTTGACCAGGACTGTGTGTTACGAACTACTGCGCCACTGCACGGACTGGGAGTAGTACTGAGCCAGGAGGAGCTATATGGGCAGGAGCACCCTGTGGCCTGTTTGAGCAGAAAACTGCTATGGTGGGAGGTGGGGTATGCCACAATTGGGACACCTTGGGTGGCACTTGTTTGTAACCGGCCCCCCACCGTGGTGACTTACCATCCACCAGTTCGGTGGCTGCAATCTACCTTGGGGAAATTGGACAGACTTTTGTGGTGGAGCCTTGAACTTGGACTTCAGGTGGACTATTTGAACATTGTGCACCCACGAAGAGGGGCCCACTACACTATGGATGAACTGTCTAGGCCGGAGCCTACACCCCCTAGGTAGCGTCCCCCTTCAACACAAGGGACTGCGGGACCAGGACCCAAATCGTTGGGACATGGGTCCCTGGTTGACCCGCTTGAATGGGGGGGGAGGAGTGTGGCCGGAGAGGGAAAATGGCCACCGCGGCACTGAAGGGGTTAACCCCTAGTGCCCGACGCCATGTTGCGGACAATAGGCGCTTGGCGTCACTGTTAAACGTACTTACGGCGCTGGGCGCGGACTGTTTAAAAGTTTGTTTAATGATGTGTTTTAACATGTCATATGTAGTGCTCTGTGCACAATTGTAGGATTGCATGTTTAACTGTATTTATTTTATATTCAAGATGTGGTCATCTGTATATTTAAAGAGGAAAATGCACTTACTCTTATAGATGTCTGAATAATCATCTCTTATCCTCTGGAAATAGGAAGTGGCATGCTAATGGCCCTGTCCTAGCAGAGAGGTGTGAATGACAATACCTTTTGATGTGTAAGTTCCTTAGAGAGAGGTGCTAATCACGGGGGATCTGGGTTTGCCTGGAGATAAGAATGACCAGAAACATTTGTATTTTGAAGCTATGTGATAAATTTATCATTAGTGAATGTTAATCTGATACCAAACGTCTGTGTCACAGGAAGGAGGATATTGTTTTATTACACTTATATCCTTGTCAAATGTAATTTATTTATATTTCGTGCGATAACCAGATTGGTTGGAGAAGACAGGGAGGGCTTACCCCCCTGTGGTACTGTGTGGAAAACTGACATAAAAAGGAGACCTGCGTGCCTCCAGGGTTGTGTTGTAGTTATACCATCTTATTCTGCTGGAACATCTTGCTGTATGCTGTTGCCCCTAGCAATAGGGAAGAGTTCTCTTTAGAACTATATTTGAGCAAATAAACATCATTGCCTCAAGAAGATTGCTTCATCTTGTGACCTACAGGGTTATGCCAACCATAGCCCCGTCCTCCGGCTGTCCAGGGAAGCACCTAACGTCTCCAAGTTCCGCCTTCCGCCAGCTACCGGTAGAGGCCTAGCAAGTGGCTAGTGGGGATTCGTCGGCACCACACAGGTGTGGTAAGGCAGTGCGTCGGCACATACAGAGCAGAACCGTGGTTCCAAACGCCACGGCAGGTTAGGAGTTTGGTGGTGGCAGCGTAAACCCGCCCACTGCACAGTGGGTGGAGTCAGTAACAGGCGGTTACTGACGGTAAGCGGGAATCCCCTATGTGGTCAGGCCTCGTGTGGCTTGACCTTCCATTCTGTGCGCAGCCAACGGGACGCGAAAGCGGCGAGTGCTTTCGTACGGGACCGTCCTGTTACAGATGGACAATTCAATGACACACCAAGTCCAAACTACACATGGAAAATATACAGAAAAAAACACATGACAAACAATAAAGTACTATGTTACATTGGCTTTTGTAGAAAACATTACCAAAAAAATGTATTTGTTGACACACACTTGAAGATGGGAGTAATATGCAACGTCACATGACACACATTTGAAAAACAAAACAAAAGCAAAAGTAAGGTCATAGAATGTTAATGCAAATACACATGCTCACCATTCTTCCTGGGCCTATCTGAATCCCGGACATGGGTTGCAGAGACTACTTCAGGATGTATTACACTCCGCATGGGCTCCTCATACTCCAGATATCTTGCAATATAGGGCTGGCCACCACCGGTTTTGCGAGCCGACTTCGCCTCCTTGGCCATTTTGGACTTGACAGGTCGCTTTATGTCATAGTGCCGTTTGCGGCACGTGTCCTCCGTCCGCTTGAACACCCCCTCACTATTGACAGCAGGACAGCTTTCGCCCACAACACCGTCTTCTTCCGCGTTGGCACCTTGGCGGACTCAGGCCCAAATAGCTGCCGCTGATACTTCATCAGCTCCCGCACCAATGCCACATTTTCTGCATAACTAAACTTTACATTCCGCCCAGTCTTAGTAGTGGTGCGTGGCTGCGGATCACTCTGACTGTCACTATCACTGTCACTTGAGGCTGCTGCAGCAACCTCACCCACCTCACTAACCTTACTCACACTCACCTCCTCCACCTGACCGACCTCCTCCCCCTCACTCACACCCTCCACCTCACCCACCTCTGAGTCACACATAATTGTGAGTCCAAACACTTAACACAGAAAATAAAAACAACACACTCCTCCACTACCACTGCACAAATCACACACACACACACACACACACACACACACACACACACACACACACACACACACACACACTGACAAGGGACTATAAATAAAAAATACTTGGACAAAAAATTAGACAAAACCACAAAAAACAAGACTACAAGAATGACAAGACGACTTTCAAACACAATACCACACTCAGAAATCGCAAACAACACTCCTCACCAAACCAAAAACTCACCTACCTCCACAGCACAACCTCCCTCCTCACCACTAACTAAACCCACGAGGTGCAGACGGTTTGGGGCGTATTTATATGGCTGCACACAGACACTACTACATCTGAAACAACCAATCACGAACGGGGATGAAAAACGAAACTAAAAGTGAAAATGCGGCCGGTGTTTAAAAAAAACCCTGCCGCGTTTAACTTAGAAAATAAACCAGCAAAAATAACAAAAACACGTACGCAAACGACAGTGACGGCCGTAAATGTGCAAAAAAAACCCCGACTGGCATCGACATCGGAAAACACGAAAACCATAAAGTCAACTGCTTCGTAACTTTGCGTATATGGATTCAAAAAGTTGCATGAAAATGCACCCGATACAAAACGAGTTAAAACACTACACAAACCGACTCAAACACAAATATTAGTAAATATAGGCCCTGGAGTGCTTCAGCAGAGTACTGGGGTGCTGCAGCAGAGTACTGGGGTGCTGCAGCAGAGTACTGGCGTGCTACTGTAGAGATGTGCCCTGTGGGCACATCAGAGGCGCTGGGTGTGCGGTGGCGGGTGTCTGGTGCAGGGATCAGATGTTTCCCTGCACCAGGCTGGCGGCGGGTAGCGGCGCGGCGGCGCTTTGCACTTGGCGCCGCTTGGGCCGCCAATGAGAAGCGCCGCCGGCGTCTTTTCAAACCCGGCGCCATCCGCGAGCCAATCGCAACTCGCGGGGCGCCGGCCAATCAGAGGCGGGCGCGGCGAGCCAATCGGCGCTCGCCGCGTCACAGGCCCCGCCCCCGGCATCTGACGTCAGACGCCGGGCGGGAGCCAGGAGAAAGGACCGCGCGCGGGAGCGCGAAGGGAGAAGATGCCTCGCGGGAGCGACGGAGGGCGCGCGGAAGAGCGCCGAAGAGCTCGGGTGGCCGCGGAAGAGACCTGAAGACTCCAGTCCCGGAAAAGGAGATGTCCAGCGGCGGCTGGACGCGGCAAAGCGACGGCGGCGCCGCTGGCCAGGACAGGCCAGCGGCCGAAGATTGAAAAGGAGCGCCGGAGAGGTCACCAGGGGTGGAAAGGAAAAGAGCTGACGAAGCTCCCCCCCGGTGCCTCTCCCAGCGGGTCAGGTAGGCCCTTCTCAGGTGCCCCTGTACCCGCTCCTCCCTAGACCACCGGGTGTTCGGGCATTAGGCCCGTGGGCACAGTCAGGCCCTTCCGGCCTGTGGGCACGTAGTCGGGCCCTCCCGGCCCGTGGGCACATAGTCGGGCCCTCCTGGCCCGTGGGGGACATTTAGTCGGGCCCTCCTGGCCCGTGGGGGACATTTAGTCGGGCCCTCCTGGCCCGTGGGCACGTGTAGTCGGGGGACCCCCCGGCCCGTGGCCCAGATAGGCAGGCACTAGGCCTGGGGGCACAGTTTGGGCACTAGGCCCATAGGAATAGTCAGGCCACAGGCCTGTGGGACGAGTAGGCGGGCATTAGGCCCGAGGGGCATATCAGGCAATAGGCCTGTGGGGAATTATAGGGCATTAGGCCCTAGTGTATTCTGGCCAATTAGGGCAGCATAAGGGGACCCTGGGCACTAGGCCCAGGTCACCCAATGAGGGACAAGTTAGGCGGGCGCTAGGCCCGTGGGTGAAGCCAGGCCTCCGGCCTGTGTGCAGTCAGGGGGCGCTAGGCCCAGTGAAGAAGTGTTTCCCCCGAGGTGAATAGAGGTGGCACTGGGCACTAGGTCCAGGCCACCCTGAGGTGATTAGGTAGACAGGCTCGCTTGGCCTGAGGCCCACATAAGGGAAGGTACAGGAGGTGGGTAGGCTGTGTGGCGTCCACCCCCCAGAGTGCAGGTGGGATCTATAGGAATCGCACCGTTTGATGTACTCTGATGTGTGTTGTTACCGTGCAGGGCATAGTGTTGTTTAGAGTTTGTGCATAGTTTGTGTTGCACCACCCACACTTGAGCCAGTTTGAGGGCTTTGTTATGTAGCTAGTGTAGCGGATGCGCCCTAGGTTAGAGTGAGGCCCTGCACGGCTGTTTCTCTCTTTGCCTCCTTACAGGGACCTGTAAGTGGAGAAGATCGGAGTACAAGATGTAGGACGGTGAGTAGCATCGGTCTGTGTGTTCCTTCTGTGTGTGTCCCTATCTGTCTCCCTTCCTTCAGGGCGAACGGTGAGCCTTGCACGCCGGTGCAAGGTAGAATTTCCACCTGGTGCGAGAGTGCCAATAGGTGAAATTCGGGCTCTGAGGCGGACGCCTGGGATGACTCTCACCTAGCCCGAAAGCACTATTTTCCTCGGCTCCGGAGGGCGTTTCGGTCCACAGTCAGGAGGACGGCACTCAGCAATCTCCTTCCTCCTAGGTCATCGTGTCCGGATCCGACGGAAGATTTGCCAGGTCCGTTGAAGGTTCCGGTACCTGAAGGTGAGAGAGAGCGGCGCCTGGTGAGTACCGAAACTACACCTGCACGGCAGCAGGCACCACCACACGCGCAGCCGCACCTCTTACACTACAGCAAAGTACCGGTGCGCTTCAGCATAAGTCACAGTTGGGGGCATGGCTTAACACGATTCTAAGCTCTAACCATTTCCTCTAAAGCAGTGCTGGATCCTCTACCCAATGGCTGACAGGGGGCGTGCTTTCATGTGTGCTAAAGGCACAGCCCCGTCAATGAGGCAGCTGTATAGCTGCCTCTTTTCTCAGTTTTTTCAATGGGCTTTTACAGCCCGTGGTTTGGCCCCGCCCCCCCACTTCAGACAGTGTACAATTATCAATGGGAGGCAGAGATCTCGCTGCCTCCCATCAAGATTTGACTACATTTTAAAGGGCAAAATTATTAGAAGAATGCAAAGAAGATAATTATGACACAGAATATGTGTTATAATTATCTTCTTTGTATTAATTTACTCATTATGACAGGGGAGGCACTGCCTCCTTCCTCCCCTGACTGCATGTCCCTGATATATATCAGGTGGGGTGAGGCAGGTGAGGCAGAGCCTTTCCTGTCATAGTAACGTTTTAGCCAGTATTGACTGTATAAAGTATATGAAATATACAATGAATATGTTTTAAATATCTTCTTTGCATTATTCTAATCATTTTTATAGCCAAAACTCTGGAGTAAAAAGTCTATGGCAGGTGAGGCAGTGCCCCCCCCCCCCACCCCCCCTCACCCCCCTCCCACCTTATCCGCACATCTCTGATCAATGCTCAGCAAATTTCCAGGAGTTTATACTGCTATCCTTTATTAAGAAAAATTGCAACATACATTACATAAATATGGTAAAACTCATAAAAATAGGACATACAATATACATTGAATTGTTGCCCAATAATCCAAACCAAAAAGCAACAAAGCTTGTATAACTATACGCAATGTCAATATTGCTTAACATCTAAGCAAAAAAACAACCTACCATATACAAACAACACATATCATAACCATAAGCAATGAAAAGATGAATGAAGTCTTTTAGTCACATGCAAACCGCTTTAATGAAAAAAACAGAAAAAAGAAAATCTACGGGAAGGTGAAGGATAGGAAGCCATAAGATGAACAAGAAAAGGACTTCTGCTACCCACTCAAGGGGGTTTCAGGTGGCGCCAGAGCCTGGACCACCCGACAGCATCCAACCTCTTCCTATCCATATCCATCATCCTCTTAACCTCATGCAGAATATTTTACACCACCTCCTCACAGGGGAGGACCTTTGCTCTGAGGGAAACCTGACACCGTGCACCCCATGTGTGAAACCTAACTGCTAAACTAACTATAAAAATTGTGGTTAAATCAAACCTTTTATACCCTTTGAACGCCCCATAAACCCACTCAGGGTAACTAAGCCCCGAAAGGCACGGGATGCGTAAGGCCCTTGATACCGCTCTGTAAACCTTTATATTGAAGGGACACTCAAGGAGGAAATGGTCCATTGTCTCCACCTCCCCTAGACATTCCTCACGTGGGCAGCCACGATCATTGGCACTTCGACACTTGAGGTTACCCCGCACATAAAGCCTCCCTTGGAAAGAAAGCCAGGCAATATCTCTGAACTTCAGTGGGATTCTTTGAGAATTAATCAAAGACAACCATCTAAGCAGACACTGCCTGGGCAGTCCCTCAACGACAGCGGAGCATAAAAGTGAGTCCGCAAAATTCTTCTCTCCATCTCCCTTCTAGAGAAGTTTTTGACTTCACCCACCTCCAGCCCCCAAAGCCTCGTCATCTTCAAGCACAGTATAACGTAGATCGGGAGGTAGCCATGCCGGACTCGAAAGGTTTTTACTTGGCCACCATCTATGCATAACCTGAGGAAGGGAAACACCCAGGCCCTAAAACTCTCTACCCATCGAGGGGGAGTTCTTAGAAACAAACTCCCTAGATTCAGTTTTAAAAACGTTGTAGCAAAAAACACCACAGGGTTGACCATACTCAGCCCCACCTGTTCCCTCGATCTGTAGGTGATCCCTCTCTTGACCAGATTCATTCTATTCCCCCATAACATCAGGAAGAATGAAGAATTCATCTTGGTCCACAAAGACTGTGGCAAGAAGTACACATAACTGACATACAGAAAAAGCGGAATCAGATAGGTTTTGCATAAGTCAACCCTCTCCCTGAGAGAAAGTTGCCACCTTCTCCAGGACTGCACCTTCCTGGTAGCATCTTCCAGCCTCTTCTCCCAATTCTGAGTGGCATAATCACCACGGCCAAATTTGATACCTAGAATTTTTATCTCTGGACTGGCGCGGAGGAGGCTATCCGGAAGGGTAAATTCATCACCTTCCTCCCCCATCCAGAAAGCTTCACACTTATCCTGATAGATTCTGGAGCACGAAGCCTCAGAGTACTCACAGATAAGATGTTCCATGCCACGTGCCTCTGCCACAGATGACAGGACCACAGTAACATCGTCTGCATAGCCTGTGTGTGCGCTCTGCGAGGCGAGAGGACATGCGCTTCCCGATTGTCCGTGGAATGAAGACCGGATGATTGCGGATGGTCGTGCCCAGAGATGGGAGGAGGAAACCAGGGAAATGGAGCGGAAGACCCTGCTTGAAGTTAGTTCGCAGGTGCCCATTTCCTCTGAGCCGGAACCAACGAGTGAAGATTCCTCAGCGAAGGAGCTGGACAAGGAACCCGTCTTGGAGAAGGTGGCAGTGGCCCTCCCTTGTTGGAAGTGTCGGCGACCAGGACATGCGGCCAGTGAGTGCCCCTGGGAAGATGCCGCGGACTAACTTTGTCCCAAGAAAGTGACCCCAGTAAGGCAGAATCCTTTCCCGCATAAGGCGGAGGTGGACGACTGGGAGGTGAAGAGACCACGCTGTGAAGAAAAGCGTGAAGACCCAGTGACTGAGATGTCCGGAATCTCCCCGCGATGGAACCGTCCACGAACAGGTCGTGCGGAACAGGTGTGTCCTGGGTACCTAGAGATGCCAGCGGAAGTGAAGGAGTACGCCGAGGAAGTAAAGATGCCAGCGGAAGCGAAGGAGTACGCTGAGGAAGCAGAGGTACCAGCGGAAGAGACTAAGTACGCTGAGGAGGAAAATAATACCCCAGTCCAGATATCGGAGGAGGACTCGGACTACGGTGAGCTGTCCGCCGACGAATCCCTCCAAGAACAGATGGAGGACGACTCTGGCATCGGAAGCGCCGACAAGAGTGACTGGCAGGATCGGGTGTAGTCGTGCTCCCAGTTGAATGCCCTCCGTGAAGAGGAGGAGATAGTCCTGGAGCAAGAATACCTGCCGGGGGTGCCGAAATGGACGGACGTACGGGGAGAGGATCGTGATGCCGTGGGAGGACCCGTTCCAGAGGAAGACATGGGACCTTTGGAGATGCCCCACGAGGAGATGCGACAGATGGTGGTTGTTGCCCGGGAGGAAACGGATGCCCCGGAGGATTCCACTGTTGGGTGGTGGTCGGTACCACCCCCTGAAGACAGGGACGATGCCACAGACGATCTGAAAGGCCAGGAGTGGGTGACTGTTGTCCCCGTGGAGGAAGAGTCCCCTTGGTGGCCAACGTCGAGCGACTGTGAGGAGATGCTACTCCCCCAGAGGATCCGCCGATGGAGGTCAGGAGGTAAAAAGAGGAACCCGGCTCTGGAGGTGGAAGGATGTGGGGTCACAGCCCGTCCGGGCTGGGCCCTCGAACACAACCTCGCCGGAAGGACCTCGGAATTCCCTGACCCGCGGACAAGGGACATCGTGAGGAACTTTGTAGGGACTACAAAGGAAAAAGGGGGGGGAAATGTAGAGATGTGCCCTTTGGGCACATCAGAGGCGCTGGGTGTGCGGCGGCGGGTGTCTGGTGCAGGGATCAGATGTTTCCAGAGCCGGCCATAGGCATAGGCAAACTAGGCAATTGCCTAGGGCATTTGATATGCCTAGGGGCATCAGCAGCTTCTGCTGATTAAAATGATATGCGGCATGCCTATATTCTGTGTGTAGCATTTCATATGCAGATACAGCCACAGTCTCACATAGTATATAGGCATGCCGCATATCATTTTAATCAGCAGAAGCTGCTTGTGCATCCTAGCCACATAGCAATGCAAATAATTTTCATTAAAAAAAAAAAGGTGTGCCCGACGTTAGCATTGAGGCAAGATTTATGAGGACACATCTGTATCCAAGCAGAGGCAGAGGTCAGTGTTAGCAGCAGTGTGAGTACTGTGTGCATGTGAGTGGGTTGGTTGTGCAGTAGTGTTCGGCATATGTGTAAGGGGCATTATGTGCGTCATGTAAAAATGCATTAATAATGTGCAACATATGTGTAAGGGGCACTATGTGTGTCATTATGTGTATAAGGGCACCAATAATGTGCGGCATATGTGTAACAGGGTACTACTGTATGTGTGTCATTATGTGTATAGGGGCACTAATAATGTGCAGCAAATGTGTAGGGGGCACTATGTGTGTCATTATGTGTATAAGAGCATTAATAATGTGCGGCATATGTGTAAGGGACATTATGTGCAAAAGGGCATTAATAAAGGTTGTCATAATGTGTAAGGCGCATTATATTTATAAGGACATTAATAAGGTGTCTCATATGTGTAAGGAGCATTACTGTGTGGAATGTGTATAAATGCATTACTAATGTGTGGCATTATGTGTATAAGGTGCTCTACTATGTGGCGTTGTGTATAGAAAGGGCACTACTGTGTCATCTAATGTGAATAAAGAGCAATAGGGTGTGGTGTAATGTGAATAAAGAGCACTTCAGTGTGATGTAATGTGAATAAGGGGCTCTACTGTGAGGAGTAACATTTATAAGGTAAAGTGATACTACTGTGGGATGTAATATGAATTATGGACACTATCACATGATCAAATGTGAATAAAGTAGTACTGTGTGGCGTAATTGGAATTGGGGTTACTATTGTGTGGCCATGCCCATTGCCAGCAAAAACACACCCACTTTTGGGCTGTGCGCCAAATGTGAGAAATGTTCCTAATTAAAATATAGGGGGCACAAACACCAAACTAAGGACTACTACCGGTGAGGGGTGATAGTGCTGGGAAAGAGGTGCAAGGTCAGAGGCGGAACCAGCGGTGGTGCCAGGGGGCACCAGCCAAAATCTTGCCTAGGGCATCATATTGGTTAGGGCCGGCTCTGGATGTTTCCCTGCACCAGGCTGGCGGCGGGTAGCGGCGGGTAGCGGCGCAGCTGCGCTTTGAACTTGGCGCCGCTTGGGCCGCCAAT
The DNA here is from genome assembly GCF_028390025.1 of Pseudophryne corroboree. Lineage (NCBI taxonomy): Eukaryota > Metazoa > Chordata > Amphibia > Anura > Myobatrachidae > Pseudophryne > Pseudophryne corroboree. The sequence continues at coordinate 719,156 of NW_026967551.1, forward strand.
GAGAAGCGCCGCCGCGTCACAGGCCCCGCCCCCGGCATCTGACGTCAGACGCCGGGCGGGAGCCAGGAGAAAGGACCGCGCGCGGGAGCGCGAAGGGAGAAGACGCGTCGTGGGAGCCGATGACGGAGGGCGCGCGGAAGAGCGCCGAAGAGCTCGGGTGGCCGCGGAAGAGGCCTGAAGACTCCAGTCCCGGAAAAGGAGATGTCCAGCGGCGGCTGGACGCGGCGAAGATTGAAAAGGAGCGCCGGAGAGGTCACCAGGGGTGGAAAGGAAAAGAGCTGATGAAGCTCCCCCCCCCCGGTGCCTCTCCCAGCGGGTCAGGTAGGCCCTTCTCAGGTGCCCCTGTACCCGCTCCTCCCTAGACCACCGGGTGTTCGGGCATTAGGCCCGTGGGCACAGTCAGGCCCTTCCGGCCTGTGGGCACGTAGTCGGGCCCTCCCGGCCCGTGGGCACATAGTCGGGCCCTCCTGGCCCGTGGGGGACATTTAGTCGGGCCCTCCTGGCCCGTGGGGGACATTTAGTCGGGCCCTCCTGGCCCGTGGGCACGTGTAGTCGGGGGACCCCCCGGCCCGTGGCCCAGATAGGCAGGCACTAGGCCTGGGGGCACAGTTTGGGTACTAGGCCCATAGGAATAGTCAGGCCACAGGCCTGTGGGACGAGTAGGCGGGCATTAGGCCCGAGGGGCATATCAGGCAATAGGCCTGTGGGGCATTAGAGGGCATTAGGCCCTAGTGTATTCTGGCCAATTAGGGCAGCATAAGGGACCCTGGGCACTAGGCCCAGGTCACCCAACGAGGTACAAGTTAGGCGGGCGCTAGGCCCGTGGGTGAAACCAGGCCTCCGGCCTGTGTGCAGTCAGGGGGCGCTAGGCCCAGTGAAGAAGTGTTTCCCCCGAGGTGAATAGAGGTGGCACTGGGCACTAGGTCCAGGCCACCCTGAGGTGATTAGGTAGACAGGCTCGCTTGGCCTGAGGCCCACATAAGGGAAGGTACAGGAGGTGGGTAGGCTGTGTGGCGTCCACCCCCCAGAGTGCAGGTGGGATCTAAAGGAATCGCACCGTTTGATGTACTCTGATGTGTGTTGTTACCGTGCAGGGCATAGTGTTGTTTAGAGTTTGTGCATAGTTTGTGTTGCACCACCCACACTTGAGCCAGTTTGAGGGCTTTGTTATGTAGCTAGTGTAGCGGATGCACACTAGGTTAGAGTTAGGCCCTGCACGGCTGTTTCTTTCTTTGCCTCCTTACAGGGACCTGTAAGTGGGGAAGATCGGAGTACAAGACGTAGGACGGTGAGAAACATCGGTCTGTGTGTTCCTTCTGTGTGTGTCCCTATCTGTCTCCCTTCCTTCAGGGCGAGCGGTGAGCCTTGCACGCCGGTGCAAGGTAGAATTTCCACCTGGTGCGAGAGTGCCAATAGGTGAAATTCGGGCTCTGAGGCGGACGCCTGGGATGACCCTCACCTAGCCCGAAAGCACTATTTTCCTCGGCTCCGGAGGGCGTTTCTGTCCACAGTCAGGAGGACGGCACTCAGCAATCTCCTTCCTCCTAGGTTATCGTGTCCGGATCCGACGGAAGATTTGCCAGGTCCGTTGAAGGTTCCGGTACCTGAAGGTGAGAGAGAGCGGCGCCTGGTGAGTACCGAAACTACACCTGCACGGCAGCAGGCACCACCACACGCGCAGCCGCACCTCTTACACTACAGCAAAGTACCGGTGCGCTTCAGCATAAGTCACAGTTGGGGGCATGGCTTAACACGATTCTAAGCTCTAACCATTTCCTCTAAAGCAGTGCTGGATCCTGTGCCCAATGGCTGACAGGGCGCGTGCTTTCATGTGTGCTAAAGGCACAGCCCCGTCAATGAGGCTGCTGTATAGCTGCCTCTTTTCTCAGTTTTTTCAATGGGCTTTTACAGCCCGTGGTTTGGCCCTGCCCCCCCCACTTCAGACAGTGTACAATTATCAATGGGAGGCAGAGATCTCGCTGCCTCCCATCAAGATTTGACTACATTTTAAGGGGCAAAATTATTAGAAGAATGCAAAGAAGATAATTATGACACAGAATATGTGTTATAATTATCTTCTTTGTATTAATTTACTCATTATGACAGGGGAGGCACTGCCTCCTTCCTCCCCTGACTGCATGTCCCTGATATATATCAGGTGGGGTGAGGCAGGTGAGGCAGAGCCTTTCCTGTCATAGTAACGTTTTAGCCAGTATTGACTGTATAAAGTATATGAAAAATACAATGAATACGTTTGAAATATCTTCTTTGCATTATTCTAATAATTTTTATAGCCAAAACTCTGGAGTAAAAAGTCTATGGCAGGTGAGGCAGTGCCCCCCCCCCCCCCCCCCCCCCCCCCCCGCCCACCTTATCCGCACATCTCTGATCAACACTCAGCAAATTTCCAGGAGTTTATACTGCTGCACCTGTGTATAATGCCCAGATGTATATACTGCTATCTTTTATTAAGAAAAATTGAAAATTGCAACATACATTACATAAATATGGTAAAACTCATAAAAATAGGACATACAATATACATTGAATTGTTGCCCAATAATCCAAACAAAAAGCAACAAAGCTTGTATAACTATACGCAATGTCAAAATTGCTTAACATCTAAGCAAAAAATAACCTACTGTATTCGAACAATACATATCATGTCCATAAGCAATGAAAAGATGAATGAAGTCTTTTAGTCACATGCAAACCGCTTTAATGAAAAAAAACAGAAAAAAGAAAATCTACGGGAAGGTGAAGGATAGGAAGCCATAAGATGAACAAGAAAAGGACTTCTGCTACCCACTCAAGGGGGTTTCAGGTGGCGCCAGAGCCTGGACCACCCGACAGCATCCAACCTCTTCCTATCCATATCCATCATCCTCTTAACCTCGTGCAGAATATTTCCGACCACCTCCTCACAGGGGACGACCTTTGCTCTGAGGGAAACCTGACACCGTGCACCCCATGTGTGAAACCTAACTGCTAAACTAACTATAAAAATTGTGGTTAAATCAAACCTTCTATACCCTTTGAACGCCCCATAAACCCACTCAGGGTAACTAAGCCCCGAAAGGCACGGGATGCATAAGGCCCTTGATACCGCTCTGTAAACCTTTATATTGAAGGGACACTCAAGGAGGAAATGGTCCATTGTCTCCACCTCCCCTAGACATTCCTCACGTGGGCAGCCACGATCATTGGCACTTCGACACTTGAGGTTACCCCGCACATAAAGCCTCCCTTGGAAAGAAAGCCAGGCAATATCTCTGAACTTCAGTGGGATTCTTTGAGAATTAATCAAAGACAACCCATCTAAGCAGACACTGCCTGGGCAGTCCCTCAACAACAGCGGAGCATAAAAGTGAGTCCGCAAAATTCTTCTCTCCATCTCCCTTCTAGAGAAGTTTTTGACTTCACCCACCTCCAGCCCCCAAAGCCTCGTCATCTTCAAGCACAGTATAACGTAGATCGGGAGGTAGCCATGCCGGACTCGAAAGGTTTTTACTTGGCCACCATCTATGCATAACCTGAGGAAGGGAAACACCCAGGCCCTAAAACTCTCTACCCATCGAGGGGGAGTTCTTAAAAACAAACTCCCTAGATTCAGTTTTAAAAACGTTGTAGCAAAAAACACCACATGTTGACCTTACTCAGCCCCACCTGTTCCCTCGATCTGTAGGTGATCGCTCTCTTGACCAGATTCATTCTATTCCCCCATAACATCAGGAAGAATAAAGAATTCATCTTGGTCCACAAAGACTGTGGCAAGAAGTACACATAACTGACATACAGAAAAAGCGGAATCAGATAGGTTTTGCATAAGTCAACCCTCTCCCTGAGAGAAAGTTGCCACCTTCTCCAGGACTGCACCTTCCTGGTAGCATCTTCCAGCCTCTTCTCCCAATTCTGAGTGGCATAATCACCATGGCCAAATTTGATACCTAGAATTTTTATCTCTGGACTGGCGCGGAGGAGGCTATCCGGAAGGGTAAATGCATCACCTTCCTCCCCCATCCAGAAAGCTTCACACTTATCCTGATAGATTCTGGAGCACGAAGCCTCAGAGTACTCACAGATAAGATGTTCCATGCCACGTGCCTCTGCCACAGATGACAGGACCACAGTAACATCGTCTGCATAGGCCACCACCCTCAGCGGCAACCCAGGGCCCAGCTGAACCCCTGCCACAGCACCGCTCTCAATCCTCCGCACAAAAGGATCAATTGCAAATACATATAGAAGGGCGCTCAGGGGACACCCCTGACGGACACCCGAGTCGACCGCAAAAGCAGGGCCTACCCAGCCATTGACAAGTGGGAAGCTCTCAGCCTGATTGTAAATGACACGTAGCCAATCTACCACCCTCGCTTCAAGACCATACCTCTCCAGCACAGCCCACAGGTACTGATGATTAACTCGGTCAAAAGCCTTGGACTGATCCAATGCCAGCAAATACTTACCCCACTTTTCAGCATGACATCGCTCCACAGCCTCCCGGATGCCAAGGACAGCACTAAAGGTGCTTCGGGCTTTTACAGTGCAATGCTGAGACGGAGAAAGTAACAGCCCGGAAACTTCCATCAGCCGATTAAAAAGTACCTTTGCCAGAATCTTTCTGTCCGTATTGAGAAGAGCGATGGGGCGCCAGTTCTCAACACGCACCGGGTCCCTACCTTTAGACAATAATATGAGAGCAGAGGATCTCATAGAGGGAGGGAGTGATCCCTTACCCAGGCTTTCATTAAATACCTCCATGAGATGAGGAGCCAAGATGTCTGAAAAAGCTTTAAAAAATTCAGATGTTAACCCATCTGGGCCTGGAGATTTTTTTATAGACAAACCGTCTATGGCTTTCTTGACCTCCTCCACTGTCACATCACTCCCCAAAGAGTCAAAAGAAGGATCAAGTTGCTCAAGCCCAGGTGTCTCCCTCAGAAACTGATCCATCCTCTCTCTGATGAGTGGCTGCTCAGACAAAAGGCTGGAGTAATAGGACCTGATGACTCCCAAAATACCCTCCCTGTCTTCATGAAGAGTACCCTGGTCATCAAACAGGCCCCGGAACTCCCTCAAATCAACTGATTTTCTGCAACTCTGGTAGGGATCAGGCGAGTGGTACTTCCCATAATCCCTCTCCAGAATCAAAGAAGCCAGGCAATCGTACTGATATTCCTTCATCTGAGCCTTCACCCGGGAGATTTTCCCACTATCTCCACGCTCAGAGATCAAGAAATCCAGTTTCTTTCTCAGGCTCTGGTAGATACATCTTTTTGTCAAGTTTTTCCTGGCTACCAGCCTTTGAAAAAGCCTTCGAGTCCTCTTTTTACACTCCTCCCACCACTCAGACCTACTCCAACCAGCCTCCAGAAGTGTTTCCTGTAGTTGAAGAAAGTCTCTAAAGGACTGTCTAACTCCCTCCTCCTTTAGGAGCTTGGAATTCAAACGCCAAAGGCCCCGCCCTTTCTGAGGGGTTTCCGAGACGTTCAAAGCAACACACAGAAAACCGTGATCGGAGAACTCTACTGGCTTTGTCTCAGGAGGCAAAGTTTTCGAGGACTCCTTAACAAAAAACCTATCTATCCTAGACCTACGACTACCACAATGATAGGTGAAACCTGTGAGGTCTGGGAAATGGCGAATGTGCACATCCACCAGACCAGCCTCTCTAACCATGCTAACTAGAAAATTGGATTTATAGCCCAGGGTCGCCTTTGTGTCCCCTCTGTCTTTTGGCCTAATGACGGTGTTAAAATCACCTCCAAAGACAATCTGCCGGGCCGTAAAAATAAACGGTTTTATCTCCCTGAAAAGACATTTCCTGTCCCACTTTGAATGGGGCCCATAGATGTTTATTAGCCTCAGGTCATGTCCTCTCAGGTTGACATCTAAAACCATGCACCTACCTACCTGTAAATCTATAATCCTGTGCACGTTTACCATATCAGTAAAAAGCACTGCCAACCCACTGGACGCCTCGGCCGCAAGAGACCAGAAGGAAGGCCCCCGCTTCCACTGACACTTGGCCCGATGGAGTGTGGCCAAGTCACCTATCATGGTCTCCTGCAAAAATAAAAAGTCAACATCAACCGTGTTGAAAAAATCGAAGACCAAGAAACGAGCACGTTCAGAAAACACGGAAGCCACATTAATGGTGGCACATCATATAGGTTGGGGATCCATGTTTCTTGGATTATAGAGGTAGGACCCCATTCACTTTTTCTTTGCTTGTCTTTTAGATTCCTCGTCCGAGGATCCTACTCTTTTACACGTAACCCCGAAAGGAAGAACATCCTCATCGGACAAAGAGATTTCTTCCACCTCCCCCTCCTCCACCCCACCAACAACTGAGACCGCAGTCTCACAGAACAGACCCTTAGATCCCTCTACAACAACACCCTCCCTAATATCACACCCCTCCCCATTTGCAACCCTGTCTGGGGGAGGATCCGGATCAGGGGCTTTTGGGGCAATAATACAAGAACCGCCCCCAGGATCATCCCCACCAGAGGACTCTAAAGGAGAATAGGTAAGGCTCCCCGCCTCAAGGCCAGGAGTCTCCTCCACCACCATCACCTCTCCCGGAGATTGAGGGGCCTTCCCCTCTGAACTCTGCACTACCTCAACCTTATTTAATAACGGTCCCAAGGCCTAGCTTAACTCTGTCCCTGTAGGATCCCACTCTAGATCCCCCTGAGAACTATCTTAAGTGCTTGGTTTTGCTCTGAACTTTACCACATCCCCCCTTTTCCTGTTTAGCTTTGACCGTAACTGCCACCCCATCAACAGACAGATTAGAGGCCTGTTTTGGCTTTTTACTTTTAGAAGTATTTGGAACAAACACTAGCTCTTTTCCCCCACCCATGACTACCTCCCCCTCATCCTCATCATCAGCGGAGGACAAAACGTCAAACCTATTAGAGCATACAACGTCCACCCCCCGCTTTTTCAGCTTCTTCCTCCTGCCTTTACTCACTGCCTGAAAAGATGCTTCCCCCCTTTCGACCTGGACTTTCCCTACCCCGCCAGCATCTAGTTTCCTCAACATATCCTGATGCTGTAAAGCAACCACCATGTTATCCTCATGACTGGCCCTGATTTCTAGTGCCTCCTCAACCACCCCTGCATCATGATTATGCAATGCTTTAGGGCACCGACTATAGGGATGGCCATCCGCTCCGCAGAGATTGCACCTCACCTTATTACACTCACGGGACCCGTGCCCCATCAGGCCACACAGAGCACATTTAACAACCGTACAATCATTACTAAAGTGGCGAAAGTCACCACACTTGTGACAAGTTCTGGGCTGCCCAGGATAGAAACACTGAAGCCGGTCACGGCCAATATAAGCAGCAGATGGTATGTGCTTAGTCTCAGCCCCTACCTGGTGCAACCTCACAAAGGTCGAATAGGCACCACCCCAGACCCCCTTAGTGTAATCAAATTTCTCAAGTGGGGACAACACTGTGCAGGACCTGGACAACCAATATACGATATCCGCAGACGGTAGTGACTCATTGCGCACCAGAACAGTAATCTTTACCCTATCCTGCCTGGTGATGGTGTTGGTTTTAAAATGGCAGTACGGCTCCTTGGTCTTGTTCTTCTCCCATTGGGAGCCAAAAGCTTGCAAGCCATTCAGGGAGAGGAAGCTCAGATCAAAGTCGGGAGTTCTCACTGGATGGATGCACTCAAAAAGGTCTGCGGCCCTAAAACCCAGCAAGAATACTATATCCAAGAACTCCGACTTTGAAGGAGCCTCCCCCTCCCCTATCCATCTAAACTGAACCACATTACGCCTTTTTATAGGCTGACCCCCACTTACCCCAAGCTGAGGACCAGTACTAGCCCAACCAGAACCCTCCAAAGTTTTGGCATATGAACCAGATCCTGGTCTAACCACAGGAGAGATTACAGGGAGACCCTTGGGTGCCTGAACATTTACCTTCTTACTGACCTCTATACCCGCACTACCAGCCCCATCAGCCATCCTAGTTTGGTTTGCCTGGATCAAGATTATGGCCGCTAAAGCCCTCACAGTGACAATGCTAAATTCCTTTGTCGTATAAACAACCCTTTATGAAGCTAAGAACACTGTACGCTGTTTACTTAAGAAGTACCGTAATGGTACGCTATCTGCGTAGCGATCGCTCAGCCGTAGACGAGACGCTCAAGCGTCACGTTCGCTCACGGCCCAGTGATCACAGGACACGTTATTGGTTATGTCTAGGGGAATGATTCGCTGTAGCGTAGCATACGCTCGAGACCACGAGGAGGTCACCAGCGATGCAGACGCTTACAACACTATACCTTTATGTTAAAACCTTATACCAATGAAATACACTGAATACCTTAATGTGAGTACAGGGTGTAAGTGCAACCTTGTGTAACCTGACTATCTACAAAGCTGCTTGAGCGTCACCGACGCTCAAGTGAACACTTATCACTATAGAAAATACACAGATACTGGTTTAGGTTCCAAGGCCTATTAACTGTATTATGTCTAATATACTTGTAAAAGGGGATAACAGTACATATGATACACTACAATATAACAGAGACTTCCTAACCACAGAACTAAACAATAAATACAAAAAGACAATACTACACTGACCTAAATGCAATACAATACAATACTATCTAATACAATACAATACTAGCCTAGTCTAGGGGAGATATGAGAGAACAGAACAGAGAGAGAGAGAGAGAGAGAGAGGGAGAGATGAGATGAGAGAAATTGGCTCACAGAAAGACAATGATAACGGAGAGAAACTTACGCACAAAGGGTATGATCGCCTGCGCCTCGATATCCAGCTCCCGGCTATCAGCAGATAACCGTTGATGAGAGAGTGAGAGCTGGATGTGGTCGGCCTGCCTATTTATGCCCCACACACAATGCAATCTCCTGGTCCTACAATCCCATTGTCCATTGGCCGAAGGAATTCGGCCCTGTATCATAACAAAAGGTCATAGGGTGATTCATACAGGTGGGCTGTGACGATTTCCAACAGCTCAGGTGGGTGGGAAACTGGGTTTCCCGCCGCATACCTGAGTATGTGTAATTAATAGAAATGGACATAAACTTCTTATGTTCATAACTATTCGCACGAGCGATTAATACGCTCCAAACCAACACCGGAATATTGCTAATTAAATACTCTTCCGATGGGTACCAAACACTGCTGTATGATTCCTGTTAGACCCTTCGTACGATATAAAGAGGGATTCCTCAGCTCTGGGACATTGTATTTTAACCAAACTTTCAGAATCTATCAAAGGGACCATGATCTATAAACTACATTAATTGTGAACATTTGTAACGAATGAGTCGCACGCTACGACTACATAAACTCTACCGTAAATACGCATACCGCGCCTGCGAGTGCACGTTATTGCGGGTATGCGCATCCACGGGAGAGCGCACGCACGCGCAGCGCGGACCAGTGTGCGGTGCAAATATGGCAACGTGCATTGAGACATTTTTTCTGACTTTGACAGTCCACCCTTTGGCAGTCAATAATAACTGCCACAAAACATTTAAGGAGAAAAATGTAAGTCAGGGGTTAATTGATTTCCATGGTTGGGTAGGGGAGGAGAGAGGAGAAGGTGTGAAGAGGGTATGACCTAGTGAGAAAGTAGAAGCATGTGTGTATGAGTCCATGTTTGGAGGGTCATGTATCATCGTGCCGTACGTGTGGTAAATCAAGCTTCGAGGTATTGCGAAGTATACATTTGAATTCCTTCTTATCCTGTGGTACAGGTCTGTGGATGGGCTGTCAAACTCTACCGAGCTCATTTCGGCTGTGGTTGTAACAAAATGGGGATGCACATTTTAGTTGATGATACATGAATGGGGGAGGTATGTGGTTGCTGCTATCTGTGCCTGTATTCCCTATCGTCTATGTGTGTCGTTACCTGGGGGTTGCAGAGATGAAGATAAAGAACACTTACGAAAAATGCAATGATATTCTATGTCAGGGAAATGTACATCTGTCGTCGAAGTTGTTTTCGGTATCTGTTGAGAGTCGTCTTCTTTGCGCTGTATTGCTCCTTAGGCATGAGCAAATAGCTTTGTCTGAGCCATCAGATTTACAAAAATGTTGGGCTAGCGTGAGTTTAAAGATACTAGGGAAACTGGGGATCCATGGCAAAGTTCATCAAGTGTCCATATTTAAAGTTGTCAAATCTTCTTCTTTGGTCAATCCGTTGTCTGTATACATCTCGTCTCGTCAGCTTCCTCGTCCAAGGGGGTCTTTGTATCTGGGAGAAAAGCAGAAAAACAGGTGAAAGAAACGGACCGTATAATCGCATTTTCATCACATTCTGGTTTCTATCATTGGGTCATAAATCAAATCCAGGTTAATTACAGTTTCCTCACTCCTCAAGCTCATCACTTTTGTACTTTGTTTGCACCTCATTAAAGCCTGCCCGCATCTAAATATCAATCCAATCGATATAACGACACCCAAGATACATAGTAGAAACTTTCCAACATCCATTATGACTCCTTGAGCCCACTCTCCTAAACCGGAGAACCAATTTCGCGGGTTCAACCATGACACCCAACCAGTCAGCTCATTACCTACAGCAGCAAGGGTGAGATTGTGTTTTCGACGAAATTCCCACTTTAGTTGGAGAATATCGTCCATCTTTTGGTCTATGACCTCTACCGGATCCTCGGTGCTATTTGTGATATACGTGCAACACTTTATGCCGTACTGTGTTGCCAATGTAACACAATATCCGCCTGTTACTGCTGTAAGATAATTAAGAACCATCCTATGCTGAACTAGTTCTGTTTTGTAAGCTTGAAGTTCTCTTCCAGTGTATCTAAACGTGTCATCATACATTTCAGTGATATTATCTAACAAATTGGCGAGTGCGGAAATGTATCTATAATTCATCACACCTCGAGCGGTGCGAGTGAAATCTAACGCTACCAGAACCTGAATCCCGGTGGATTCATGGATAAGATCAGAGGCCGGATGCTCTAACCTTTCTGACAGTTGTCTTTTAACTCGGTGCTCGTAATGAGTGTGAGTATAAGGAGCTTGGGCACCACGGTGTATGTCCTTCATTTTGTCATGTGTAACAGTCATCACTTCAGGCAATACTTTTCCAATATAACACAATCCTTCAGAGTTTGGGGCAAGCCACTTGTACGCCTTTCTCCCGCATATGAAATATGCATCATCGGGGAGAACATATGGGACGGAGAAGGACATGATCATGTTACAAACCTTCCAGGTGAAATCTCCTGACCCTAATTCTTCCATCTGCCTAATGCACGTATCGGTTTGTACGATATGTGCACAGTATCCTGGTGATACCTCTCCAACTCTAGTAATCCTATTTCCTAAGGTATATCGATACCGAAAAGATTTTCCTCTACTGGCTATGTGGCGTACGAGCTCTGTATCTGTAGGCATTCTATCTGCTCTGTGTGAGAAGGTCATGGTAAGGTTGCTCCATGACACTTCCCAATTTCCCGGTTTTCTGGGATTGGAGATGTTAAAACATATGAGGGACCTATCCACATGGTATTGGTGGAGCTTCAAACTAGGAGGGCTGGAGATGTTAAACCTCCGGTCCACCGGTCTCCCACCACTTAGCTCAAGTACCTCCCCTAACGTTAAAGGAAATGGTACTAGCCCTGATTTACTGTGACCCTGAGGTACTTGAGAGCATACCCAACAATCTGTTTGGTTTAACACGTTACCCACTAGAGAGTGATAGTCACTCAATGGATGCCGGTCCATATGGATATTAAAACTAGATTGGCATTTCTTTATGCATCCATCTTCAACCAGATTATCACAGAGCCTACAGATACAATTTTCTTCAGCTAACAATCCATCACAATTTCTTCTATCGGATCGTTTTCTGATACTCGCCTTTGCTTGTTGGTTTGGTTGATCTTGGAAAACTACGCCTCCATCATCATAATCGGAACCCATTCCAGAACCTCTCTCGACCTCTATGGTAGTCTCGCCGGAACAGACTGCTCTGGTCAACATCATGGTTAACATCAAAATCCGGATCACAGTCTCTTGGGGCAAGTCCATCTTTGAGGAGGAAATAGAGAAGAATGAGAAGGGGGAAAAAGAAATTTTAAGGGAGAGGGGATGGGAAGTGGAGAAAACAATAAAAGGGAGAGGGGAGTCGACAGCTGCTTTCGGTCTTCAAGGCTCAGGTGCCGCCTCAGTCCTCCTGGAACAGACACTCTAGTGATACAACCTCTACCGTCTGTTCCTTATCACGGGACTTCTCTGGATCAGCAACCTTCTTGCAGTGGGATGAATGGACCCAAGTCTCTCTCTCAGCAACCTTCAATGCTGTGGTGCTAGTCAATAAGACCTGGTATGGTCCTTCCCATCTATCAATAAGACAACCTGAGCGTAGAAAATTTCGTATCATTACATAATCCCCAGGTTCAATGTCATGACAATTACTATCTGGTAAATCAGGAATCACCAACTTCAGATTATCATTTTGATTCCTCAACTGTTTACTCATGTTAATTAAGTATTTTACAGTTACTTCATTGTTACATTTCAAATCATCCTGAGGGTTAATCATGACATGCGGTTGTCGACCAAACAAGATTTCAAAAGGAGACAGATTAAGAGGGGACCTGGGAGTGGTTCTGATGCTATACAAAACAATGGGTAAAGCTTCTGGCCACGTCAATCCTGTCTCTGCCATTACTTTACTCAATTTATTTTTAATAGTGCTGTTCACTCTTTCGACCTTCGCACTCGCCTGTGGACGGTACGGAGTGTGCAGCTTGCTATCAATTCCCATCAATTTACACATTCCTTGAAAGACATCACCTGTAAAATGGGTACCCCTATCACTTTCAATGATTCTAGGGATACCATATCTACATACAAATTCCTGCACAATTTTCTTAGCTGTAAACATAGCGGTATTTGTAGCTGCTGGAAAAGCTTCGACCCAATTCGAGAAAACATCTATACAAACAAGTACATATTTCAAATTTCGACATGGGGGTAATTGAATGAAGTCAATTTGTATTACCTGGAAAGGGCCGCCGGCAGGTGGGATATGGGATGGTTCTGTAGGTATTGCTTTTCCAATATTCTTTCTCAGACAGGTAAGGCATGACATTGCTCTTTTACTCGCATGAGAGGAGAATCCTGGGGCGCACCAGTATGCTCTTACCAATTTGCACATCCCCTCCTTGCCTAGATGAGTCAGCCCGTGAGCTGCTTCAGCCAGACATGGAAGGTATGCCCTGGGGGCCACTGGTTTACCATGTCCATCCGTCCAGAGCCCTGAGGACTCCTGGCCATATCCCTTTGCCTTCCAGACTGCTCTTTCCTGTGTGGAACACAAATTCTGCATCTCACACAACTTCTGTGTGTTGATGGTATTAAATACCATCAACTGTGTGGTGTCTGTCCGTGTGGGGGTAGCAGCTGCAAGCTTTGCGGCTTCGTCTGCTCGGCTGTTACCAAGGGATACTGGGTCTTGACTATATGTATGTGCTTTACATTTGATAACAGCCACTCTGTCGGGTTCCTGTATCGCTGTTAGAAGCCTTTTTATGTGAGCTGCATGCGCTATCGGTGTACCAGCCGCCGTCATGAAATTTCTGAGACGCCATAGCGCTCCGAAATCATGTACTACCCCGAACGCGTATCTAGAATCGGTGTAGATATTGGCAGACTTACCCTTAGCCAATTCACATGCTCTGGTTAGGGCGACCAGTTCAGCAACCTGGGCTGAGTGAGGTGGGCCTAGCGGTTCCGCTTCTATGGTGTCTTGGTCATCTACGACTGCGTATCCAGTACACAAGTCTCCCGAGTCTGACTGTCTGTGACAACTACCGTCCGTGTAGAACGTGAGTTCTGCATCTTCTAGTGGATTGTCACTGATGTCAGGCCTTGCGGTAAAATTTTGGGTCAAATATTCCATACAATCATGTGCATCTTCCTTTGCATTAAATCCTCCTTCCCCATCACTCTCACCTCCCACCCTTTGTGCCTGTCCAGGCACACCTGGGAGAAATGTCGCAGGGTTTAATGCACTGCATCTCCTTATGGTGATGTTTACGGGGGCCATTAATGCCAATTCCCATCTTGTAAACCTTGCTGATGAGACGTGTCTGGTTTGGGCAGAATTCAATAAGGCAGATACCGCATGCGGTGTATGGATTGTGAGGTTGTGGCCTAGCACGACATCTTCGCTTTTTGTCACTAGCAATGCTATCGCCGCAACGCTACGCAAGCATGTGGGGAGGGATCGCGCTACCGTGTCTAGCTGAGCGCTGTAGTATGCAATTGGCCTGCTGGCATCACCGTGTTTTTGTGTTAGTACACCTGCTGCGCACCCAGCACTTTCTGTTCCGTATAGTTCAAAGGGTTTCCCATAGTCTGGCATACCTAGTGCTGGTGCCTGCGTTAGGCACTGTTTGAGTCTCTCAAATGCTGTTTCGGATTCGTCTGTATGCGAAATCCGATCAGGTTTGTTTGAGGAGACCATTTCCTGCAAAGGTAGCGCCAATATGGAAAACCCTGGGATCCAATTACGGCAATACCCACACATTCCTAAAAACATCCTGATCTGTTGCTGGGTTTGTGGCAGTGTCATGTCTCTAATGGCTTGGATTCTATCAGCGGTCAGGTGTCTCAGTCCTTGTGTTAGACAGTGTCCCAAGTATTTTACCTTAGCTTGGCATAATTGCAACTTGTCTTTGGAGACCTTGTGACCTGTGTCTGAAAGATGAAACAGGAGCTGTTTCGTATCCTTCAGGGATGCCTCCAATGAATCAGAACACAGTAGTAGATCATCCACGTACTGTATCAACACTGATCCACTTTCCGGTTGGAAAGACTGTAAACAATCATGCAAAGCCTGAGAAAATATACTTGGACTATCTATGAAACCTTGGGGTAACCGAGTCCACGTGTATTGGACTCCTCTGTATGTGAATGCAAACAAATATTGGCTGTCAGGGTGCAGAGGTACCGAAAAGAAAGCGGAGCAGAGGTCAATAACAGTGAAAAATTTGGCAGTGGGAGGAATTTGCATTAGGATGACAGCTGGATTAGGCACTACGGGGAACTGACTCTCAACTATTTTGTTAATCCCCCTTAGATCCTGCACTAGCCTGTAACCCCTCCCCCCACTCTTTTTAACAGGGAAGATGGGACTATTTGCTGTGCTGGACGTTCTTACTAGAATGCCCTGTTGTAGCAAGCGCTCTATTACGGGAAAAACTCCTAACTCCACCTCTGGCTTCAGAGGATACTGTGGGATTTTTGGAGCTATCCTACCATCTTTTACTTGCACAACTACTGGAGCTACGTTTGCCATTAATCCAGTGTCCTGTCCATCTTTTGTCCAAAGCGACTCTGGTATCTGAGATGTCATCTCTTCTACTTGGGATGGATTCCTATTTGTCATAATGGAATGTGACATTAATTTTGATGGGGAGTCTAACATGTCTCGTACTTCCTGAGCGTGATTCTCAGGGATGTCCAAGAATACACCTTCAGGAGTACAATAAATGACGCAACCCATTTTACATAGTAAGTCTCTTCCCAGGAGATTAGTTGGTGCAGATGCAGCCAGCAAAAAGGAATGCTTGGTATGCAAAGGCCCTATTGTAATCTCGGCTGGTTTGCTAACAGGGTAGTGCTGGACTACTCCTGTTACTCCCATGGCTGGAATTGTCCTACCAGTGGTTCTCATGCCCACTGTCGAATTTATCACTGACTTGGCCGCCCCTGTGTCTACAAGAAAGTTTAAAGTTTTACCAGCTACATTGATTGCAATCTCTGGTTCGCTTCCAAGACTGGCAATCAACTTAACTGGCTGCAGATTACAGGTATGGCCACACCCCTATTGGGTATGCTGACCTCCCTGAATCCCGCTGGCAGCAACTACTTGTGAGGGAGTTAGCTGGGAACTACCAGAGGCATGCCAATCTCTGTTCGGGGGATATCTTTTTGTTTCCCCTGTATGTGGCTCAAAACTCCGCCTCTGTGGACCCTGCTCCCAATGTCGTGTGTTGTGTTGTTGTCTAGGGGGTTGAAAAGATCTTTGTACATTCTTTGTTCTACATTCTCGTGCAAAGTGTCCCGGTCTGTTACAAGAAAAACATGTTATTACACTTGCCTTACCCACAGGATTCGGTGGTACATACGCAGGCTGCCTGGTGGTCAGCGCCTGTATACTTACGGACATCAACTTATCACTTTGCGACTCCCTGTGCCTAGTGATATTTCTGTCGTGATCAATAGCAGCCTCTCTCAAGGTGGACACTGACAGACCTCGCCAACATGGCTGCGTGGTCTGTACCCTAGCTTTTAATGTTTCTTTCAAACCATCCATCAGTACAGATACTGCTACTTCTCGATGGTTTGGGTTGGTCTTAATGTCTTCTATACCAGTGTACTTTGCCATTTCTAATAGTGCCCGGTGAAAATATTCTGTTGCCGTTTCGGACTCCTTTTGCTTAATGGAAAATATTTTATTCCATTTAACAACGGCAGGGAAATACTCTTTTAGCTGTAAATTTATCCTTTTTACATTATCCTTGTTGTACACGTCTGTAAGCGGTACATCTTTATCCAATGCACAATCAGCTAAAAATTGAGTTGCATCAACATTGGAAGGTAAACAAGCTCTTAGCAGTATCTGCCAATCCTTGTTGTTGGGTTCTACCGTGTTACCTAAATCCCTGATGTATTTTTGGCTAGCAACTAAATCCTTCCTGGGGTCAGGAAATTCGGACACTATTGTTCTTAATTCCATTCTGGAAAATGGAGTGTACATGGCAATGTTCCTTATGGGAGTGGCTCCAGACACATCTGTTTTTCCATTGGGAACTGCTATTACCCTTACAGGAGCAATTCTAACAGCCTCTTCCTGTGTAGATTCTACTGCTTGTTGTGGTACAATTGTTTCAGTGTAGTGCATGGTGCCGTACTTACCCGTTGACACGACCTCACCTATCCCTCCGCTAGGGGCTTTCACTAATCTCGTGGGTGTCGCTGTGCCTACTGTGGTCTCTGCTATGGTGGCTGCAAGAGAGAGAGCTGAAATTGTTGCTGAATCGTCTTCTTGATCACACTCCTGAGGAAGGTTCAAAACAGGGTACATCTTGCACGGGTTAATACTTGCATGAGTTATTTGGTTAACATCATTAACATTTACAGTGTTACTAAGAGTTTGTGTTTTACAACCCAGTGCGTTTCTCTCCGCAATCAACTTCTCTCCTGCAATGTATGGTGGGGGAGGAGCTGTGGCAATCAACTTCCTGACTGCCCCAGATCCTGCCGCCAGAGCCAAACCTCTCTGTATCTCACCTTCCTGGTGCCATAACTGTAAATAATCATGATGCTGAATTCGTCTCTTTGCTGATTTTACGAGACATATCCTCCTCCTTAAATTTTGTAACACTTCTGGACTGAAGCTACCTATTCTTGGGAATTTGTCCCTGTCTTGTACAGTCATTCTCTCCCATTCATCACATAAAGATTCGGTGTGAATTCCATATTTTTCACACATTACATATCGTGCCGACCCAACTGGTCGGTTCACAGAATCAACCTGAACCAGGGTTGATCGCCCCCTACCTGAGCAACTGGCCCCCATAGTCTGCAGGTGTTGCTTAGTCCTCCTTGGATCTCTGTATCAAGGTTTTCAGCAAGCCTTTTCAGACAACCAAATTACTCCACAGTAGGCCGGCGGTGGCGGTTTACCGAGTACCCCACTCACTCGCCCACCTCGACCAATACGACCTGATCACACCGACGTGGTGCTGGCGTACTCGATACAGGGCCCCTATGGAACCTTCAGTTTACTGGAACATATGAGGGTTACCCGCAGGACACTTACTCTTTCCAGTAAAGGTGGGGTTGTTAGATAGTTCCTGAGTGACCAGCGAACTTCCCTTCCAAAAATAAAAAATTACACAAATCACGTCAGAATGTACAAATAGCGTTTGTGACCACTTTACTCTAATGGTATTAGGTCAGATTACTAACTACTGCACACAATTACGTGCGGTCCAATCGTTCAGTACACGAGCACTACTTGTCATGTACTGAAAGACCAATGGAATCGATGTTTCCGGCCGCGATTCCTTCAGCAAGAGCTTATGGCCTATATGGGTTCTGCACCAACACCCCAGGCGTTGTGCCACTGGACTTTTATAGCGGACCTTTTACCTTACGACCTCCTGGTCTTGTTCCTTATGACCTCCTGGTCTTGTTACCTTATGACCTCCTGGTCTTGTTACCTTATGACCTCCTGGTCTTGTTACCTTATGACCTCCTGGTCTTGTTACCTTATGGTCCGCTATACTCTAATGCTCAAATATTATTTAACCAGGGATGCCTCCCTGGCCACCGTATATGTCACTTACACGTGTGTCCCTTGACGAGTACCCGGCTTTCCTTTTGGTTCCACCTTAAAGTTATATAAACTTTTGTATACAAAACACACTCACTCAACACATGTACACTTTGTTTCTATATCTATTTCTGCGCAGAAATTGTCTTTAGGCCAAAAGTGTTACCAATTAGGAGCAGGATCTGTTAAACTAAATTTCAGATTTTCCAAAAATAGATTTGCGTTATTTACCGCTTCGCGTTAATTATCGCCTTTGCGTTACTTCACTTTATCACAACTTGAGCTACGTGGGCGTAACCGGACGCTACGTTGCGTAATGTACGCTGCGTGCGTCTGCCTTTGGATTGCGTACGCTAGTCTTTGTTAGCGACACGTGTACGCAATGCAAAGATCCACCGTAACACAATATATTTTTATCAATGTAAATGATCCCTGATCATCTACCGCAATCCACACTGACTGCCTTGTATCTCAGACAAACCGTGTGTTTGTTCTATACTTTAACTATTACCTCTACTATGAAATAACAGCAAATCTCTTTTTAGCACTTTCTATCAACTCTAAAATTGGCAAACAGGAATAGTGATATACGAAAATGAAACAGAAATGCAGATATATGCGTGCGTACGCAAGACAAAAGAAAAATAAACAGTTTTTTTAAAGACACAAGCGTTTTGTTCTTACTTCCGGTTACCGGGTTCCTTCAGCACTCTTTATCTAAGCGAAGCAGACGCTTATCCCGCCAGCACTATGAGACAATCTCCCACCCTTTGCTGGGGGATAATGTCTGCTGATCTACCTAGTGCAGATGTGAGAAGTATAGGACGAGCCCGCAATTGACAATGCTAAATTCCTTTGTCGTATAAACAACCCTTTATGAAGCTAAGAACACTGTACGCTGTTTACTTAAGAAGTACCGTAATGGTACGCTATCTGCGTAGCGATCGCTCAGCCGTAGGCGAGACGCTCAAGCGTCACGTTCGCTCACGGCCCAGTGATCACAGGACACGTTATTGGTTATGTCTAGGGGAATGATTCGCTGTAGCGTAGCATACGCTCGAGACCACGAGGAGGTCACCAGCGATGCAGACGCTTACAACACTATACCTTTATGTTAAAACCTTATACCAATGAAATACACTGAATACCTTAATGTGAGTACAGGGTGTAAGTGCAACCTTGTGTAACCTGACTATCTACAAAGCTGCTTGAGCGTCACCGACGCTCAAGTGAACACTTATCACTATAGAAAATACACAGATACTGGTTTAGGTTACAAGGCCTATTAACTGTATTATGTCTAATATACTTGTAAAAGGGGATAACAGTACATATGATACACTACAATATAACAGAGACTTCCTAACCACAGAACTAAACAATAAATACAAAAAGACAATACTACACTGACCTAAATGCAATACAATACAATACTATCTAATACAATACAATACTAGCCTAGTCTAGGGGAGATATGAGAGAACAGAACAGAGAGAGAGAGAGAGAGAGAGAGGGAGAGATGAGATGAGAGAAATTGGCTCACAGAAAGACAATGATAACGGAGAGAAACTTACGCACAAAGGGTATGATCGCCTGCGCCTCGATATCCAGCTCCCGGCTATCAGCAGATAACCGTTGATGAGAGAGTGAGAGCTGGATGTGGTCGGCCTGCCTATTTATGCCCCACACACAATGCAATCTCCTGGTCCTACAATCCCATTGTCCATTGGCCGAAGGAATTCGGCCCTGTATCATAACAAAAGGTCATAGGGTGATTCATACAGGTGGGCTGTGACGATTTCCAACAGCTCAGGTGGGTGGGAAACTGGGTTTCCCGCCGCATACCTGAGTATGTGTAATTAATAGAAATGGACATAAACTTCTTATGTCCATAACTATTCGCACGAGCGATTAATACGCTCCAAACCAACACCGGAATATTGCTTATTAAATACTCTTCCGATGGGTACCAAACACTGCTGTATGATTCCTGTTAGACCCTTCGTACGATATAAAGAGGGATTCCTCAGCTCTGGGACATTGTATTTTAACCAAACTTTCAGAATCTATCAAAGGGACCATGATCTATAAACTACATTAATTGTGAACATTTGTAACGAATGAGTCGCACGCTACGACTACATAAACTCTACCGTAAATACGCATACCGCGCCTGCGAGTGCACGTTATTGCGGGTATGCGCATCCACGGGAGAGCGCACGCACGCGCAGCGCGGACCAGTGTGCGGTGCAAATATGGCAACGTGCATTGAGACATTTTTTCTGACTTTGACAACAGGCATATCCATATCTCCGTAAACTGTTTCTACTAGTGTAGTCTCCTCAGGGGTTAAGCTGCTCTTATCAACTGCCGGCAGTCCTTGGGCCAATCTTTGCCCAGTTTTTAATATGGCTTCATACTCCAGAATTCCCATTGACGCAGTTAATGATGTCACTTGTGATGTCACACACGATGCGTCTTTGGACCCGCCCCCCTCAGCCACCACAACGACTAAGACAGAGCCAGTCGCTGCTGGCTTACAGGGAGAGCCAGCCTCAGCATCTACCACGGCCCGCGCCGTCCCCATATCCGCAGCTTCAGAGACAAGTGCATCGGGAGCAAGTCCACAGGAAGCAGTAGCAGCCACCAGAGCTCCGGCACCCGCCGTCACCCCGGCAGCCACCATGCCCCCTGCACTGCCACCACCCAGCACTCTCTCTGGGAGAGACGGCTCCCCCTCATGGAAAGCACAGGATGACGTCATCGCAGGGTTCCCCTTGGTATCCACGGCACCAGACGCAATCCCAGAGGTTACACCTCCATCATGGCCCACGATATCCACCACTTCTTCCGCAGTCTGGCTGCCCACCTCCATGTCTTCCACTGGAACTATGAGCCCAGATGCCGCCACAGAACCCGCCGGGACCGGGCCGCCATCACATCCGCCATCTTGTCCTGGTATGGACTCTAGCAGTGCTTTTTCCTTTTGCAATAGAGCCTGATCCTGCAACATTTTAATCCTCTTTTTAACTGCAGCCAAAGTGTCATTCAGCTCCCAAAGTTCATCTTTCAGGGCAACGCTCTCCCATCTGCTGCTACAGTTACGCCTTCTTTTTTTATAAGTAATACGGGAGTATATACGGTTCTGCTCCATTCTTAATTCCTCTAGACTCATATTCATGTATTTATCACTAGAGGATGTTGAATCCTCCAGGCTGCAATCAGAAACCTCAGCATCTCCACCTGCAGCACTAACCCCCGCCTCACCACAGGCAAGCTCATTCACCTTATCACCTCCCTGGGTTACCTCACCCAGAGAGCCGGCATCCTGTGGTTTGGGGGTCTCCAGTTGGGGATCCTGTTTCATCACCGGACCCAGAATCACTGGAAACGCTGTACTGTCCAAATCCTCCAGCACTGAGGCTTCCACTGCAATCGGTAGGTCAGAATTCCCAGGGCCTCCCTCAGGCCTTGCAGCCTGGGACTCTCCGTCATCCTCCTCCCCAGGAGGATCCATCCTCCCCTGGGAGGCTCCCAGGGGAAACACTGCAGGATTTTAAGAAGAACCAGGGCCTAGGAGCTATACACTGTGCACCTGTGTAGAATGTCCACATGTATATACTGCTGCACCTGTGTATAATACCCACATGTATATACTGCTGCACCTGTGTATAATGCCCTCATGTATATACTGCTGCACCTGTGTATAATGCCCACATGTATATACCGCTGCACCTGTGTATAATGCCCACGTGTATATACCGCTGCACCTGTGTATAATGCCCACATGTATATACTGCTGCACCTGTGTATAATGCCCACATGTATATACTGCTGCACCTGTGTATAATGCCCACATGTATATACTGCTGCACCTGTGTATAATGCCCACATGTATATACCGTTGCACCTGTGTATAATGCCCACATGTATATACCGCTGCACCTGTGTATAATGCCCACATGTATATACTGCTGCACCTGTGTATAATGCCCACATGTATATACCGCTGCACCTGTGTATAATGCCCAGATGTACGCTTTGTTGCATACAGTATATTGCATGTAAATCTGGGTCTGATGCTAGCCAGTGCCTCCTGATCTATTTAGCTCACCGCACGTCCCTGTAGTACACTGATGTACTAATACCTATTTCTGATCTTTGTAGTAGATGAGAGATGTATTAGGTTTTATTGTTATTGTGGGTCACTGTAATAATGCCATACAGCTCTCTCATGGTCTGACGATGGCATTATATGACTATAATGGTTTGCAGATTACATCTACCAGATGAATGTTTGGTTTCTCTTATTTTCACACCTAAGCCTTTGCTGGATGATTGTCACTTTGTTTCTGCGCGCAGTTTCTTCCAGGAATGGAGCCTTGACCTCCCTCGTATGGACTTTAATTGCTGCTGCTCCATTAGCTGTGGTTGCCGAGTGCTTTGGTCAGTGTGTGCCGGCTGCTTGCATTCAGCACAAATATATTGTGTGCGCCAGGAGGGGCGGACAAGTGCCCCATTCATCTGCTGCAGGGGCCACACACATCCTGCGCTCTGCATTCACACGCAGAAAGAAAGAGAACATGTTGTAACTAATGATGTTAAATGCTTTGCCAAAGGTCCTGGCAGGTCAGTTACAGAAGGGCCATTTCTACTTAATTAGGGCTCTTGTCTCCGCTGTTGGGCTCCATACAGCGCCTGTGACAAGTGGGGAACTGACAGGTTCAGTTGACTCTAAAGAGAAGGTTGCCTGATCGTGTTTGTGAGCCTTCCAGGTGTTGCCTGAATGGGATTGTAAAGTTCTTCTGTTCATCCGATCACTATATGTCTTTCTTCATCTCCGG
Organism: Pseudophryne corroboree; assembly: GCF_028390025.1. Taxonomy (NCBI): domain Eukaryota; kingdom Metazoa; phylum Chordata; class Amphibia; order Anura; family Myobatrachidae; genus Pseudophryne; species Pseudophryne corroboree. The sequence goes on from NW_026967551.1 coordinate 742,393, forward strand.
TCCATCCTGCGAGGTCATAGAGAAGCCGCAATTTCTCCGATATTCTGAGCCTGACATCCCAAGGGGTCAACAATTTCCCTGGATGTATGGGGAGAATACGTTTGGAGGATTGACAGATTTCAGCTGTACCTCAAGGGGAAATTGACCCAAATTATAATTTAAAAACCTTTAAAACAATGTTTAGGTATTTGTCACTTACTTTTATGTTTCAGGCGCTATGTTATTATCCCGGGACTTTAGGAAGATCCAATTTTACTATTTTAGTGGTGACATTTGTCAAGTGTTCAAACAAGAATTATTTCTTTATTTATCTTCTTCTTTCTTCTTCTTCTTCTTTCTTCTTCTTCACCTTTATTTATATGGAGCCACAAGGGATCCGCAGCGCCTAATTACAGAGCACATAAAGAAATAATCAAAACAAGAAACAGTGACTTACAGTACAAGACAATATAGGACAAGTGCAGGGTATATACACATTGCTGCGTCAGCAGACGACCCTGACATAAGTATCAGGAGGACGGCAGAAAACTGCAGGATTTGGTACCGTTGAAGGGAGTATGGAGTAGAAGATGGTTTAAGTAAGAAAAGGAAAATCCCATGAGGGAAGAGGGCCCTGCTCGTGAGAGCTTACATCTAGAACAGACGGCGCTGACATTTAATAAATGGTTATAGCAATTCTTTACTGGCTGTAAATCATAATTTGACACTTAAATATAATTTCTGTTTGCAGCATATTGTGGCAATAACCAATGATAAAAATGTGTAATGTAACATAGAAACATAGAAACATAGAATGTGTAATGTAACATAGAAACATAGAAACATAGAATGTGTAATGTAACATAGAAACATAGAAACATAGAATGTGTAATGTAACATAGAAACATAGAAACATAGAATGTGTAATGTAACATAGAAACATAGAAACATAGAATGTGTAATGTAACATAGAAACATAGAATGTGTAATGTAACATAGAAACATAGAATGTGTAATGTAACATAGAAACATAGAAACATAGAATGTGTAATGTAACATAGAAACATAGAAACATAGAATGTGTAATGTAACATAGAAACATAGAAACATAGAATGTGTAATGTAACATAGAAACATAGAAACATAGAATGTGTAATGTAACATAGAAACATAGAATGTGTCGGCAGATAAGAACCACTTGGCCCATCTAGTCTGCCCCTTTTTTTTTTTTACATTCTTTTTTATCTCTAATCTTGTTTGATCCTTATTTCTTTGTAAGGATATTCTTATGTCTACCCCATGCATGTTATATTGCTCTACTGTCTTACCCTCTACCACCTCTGATGGGAGGCTATTCCACTTGTCCACTACCCTTTCTGTGAAATAATTTTTCCGCAAATTTCCCCTGAACCTCCCCCCTCCAGCCTCAGTGCACCATATGACTCTCAATGTACCATATGACTCTTGCCAGGGTAAAGCCTACGATAACACTCTGCTCTGGCGAGGCGTTAGAAGAATGTGATAGTTTACTTCTGGGTATGGGGGTAGGTGCAGCTGGCTGGCTCTACATGTGCCGCCTGTATGCGCTGCGGAGAGGGATCCCAAATGGATCTCACCTACAGCAGCCCTGGTAATCTCATGCACGTCTCTCCTACAGTCCCTCTCTCCTGTGCCCTGTGGAAGAATACCAGATCTGTCTGATAAACTGGTCCCCACTGACCTATTGGTCACCAAGTCCCTGAATTTCATAGCTATCACAGAATCCTGGACGCCACTTCTCCTGCAGCTATCACTTTTGTGTGCCTCACATTGTCTCACCCACCTGGGCCTGGGAGTCGCTATGGTGGTGGTGTTGGGGTCCTTCCATCCTCTGGTAACTCCTACCGACATACATCCTCAGAACTGTCCCTCTCATTCTCTACATTCAAGATTCATTCTATTCGCCTCTTTCAACCTGTTCACCTTTCATCCTAAGCAACTTCTCCATGATCCTTCCTTACTGTTCCCATCTGTGCCACCCCTCTCACAAGCAGGGCCCTCTTCTCTCAAGTGCATATCCTTCCTGCACTTATACCACCATCTACTCCCTGCTGCCTTCAGTGTACCTAACCCTTGGATTCTGCTGCTTATTTAAGTACTATGACCAGTGATGAAGACACGTGTATTACCGATGTCCATGGCTTGCACTGTTCTGTACTGTAAGATGCCTGTCACTTTTTTTATTTTGTTCATTGTGTTTATGTGCTGTGTGTAAGGCACTGCAGACCCATTGTGGCACCATATGGATGATGATGAAGATGATGATGATGATGATGATGATAATAATAATAATACAGCAATTACATGCTAGGTATGATAGGTATATCCTTACAAATAACTAAGGCTCAAATAGAGTTGAGGTAACCATGAGATTATACAGAGGGCAGACTAGATGGGCCAATTGGTTCTTAGCTGCCATCACATTCTATGTTTCTATGTTTATTACATATCAACATTTGCTTGCACATTACAATTGGAACAAAACAGACATAGAGGTATGAGGGCCCTGCTCGCAGGCTTACACTCTGTAGAGAAATAGGCATTTCATACATGAGGTGTCAAAGTCGAAAAATATTGTAATGCATACACCATGGTGGTCATTCCGAGTTGTTCGCTCTGTATTTTTTTGTCGCAACGGAGCGATTAGTCGCTAATGCGCATGCGCAATGTCCGCAGTGCGACTGCGCCAAGTAAATTTGCTATGCAGTTAGGTATTTTACTCACGGCATTACGAGGTTTTTTCTTCGTTCTGGTGATCATAATGTGATTGACAGGAAGTGGGTGTTTCTGGGCGGAAACTGCCCGTTTTATGGGTGTGTGTGAAAAAACGCTACCGTTTCTGGGAAAAACGCGGGAGTGGCTGGAGAAACGGAGGAGTGTCTGGGCGAACGCTGGGTGTGTTTGTGACGTCAAACCAGGAACGACAAGCACTGAACTGATCGCAGATGCCGAGTAAGTCTGGAGCTACTCAGAAACTGCTAAGAAGTGTCTATTCGGAATTCTGCTAATCTTTCGTTCGCAATTTTGATAAGCTAAGATTCACTCCCAGTAGGCGGCGGCTTAGCATGTGCAAAGCTGCTAAAAGCAGCTAGCAAGCGAACAACTCGGAATGACCCCCCATGTACTAACCCCACACATGCCCGCTGCACGTGCACTTGTTCCGCCATGCGTGCACATATCTGCAATTTGCGTATGATCGCTCCCGCGTTCCTGCGCGTGGTGTGGGTATTTACGGCGGAATATGTGAGCGCATAGAGGGTTATTAGAACATTACATATTTAACCCAAATAGTGCACATTTTACATATAGCTCCCTTGCACCACATCAGCAAGTATCACCAGTTTAAATGGTTCCATGACTAGGGGATTTGCCTTTGCATGATAGGAAGGGTCAGACTAAGGTTAGAAGGTGACGTCTAGTATCCAGCTGTAGGGTATTGTAAGGGTAACATTCCCGTGTTGGTTAGAGAAAGATCGCATGTTCCAGCGTATAGTTATGTGCAGAAGTAGAATATAGATATAAACTGTATTTGCTGTATATTATGTATGCGGCGGGAATCCAGAGGATACCACCCCCAAGAGCCGTTGAGAAAGACATCGCCCACCTTTTCAAATCAACCTATGACCTCTCCTGTAATGTAAAGATGCACCTCTGTGTCCAATGGACAATGCGATTACAGTAATCATTGTATTGTATATGGAAGTTGTGTATAAAAAGCCCGTTGTTGCCTGGCCGGTCAGAAGACTCTGAACGCTCTCTACCTGATGAGCGGAGGACTGGTCCAGGTTGCGCTTGCGAACATTCTCACGTATGTACATTTTCTGTAGCCATTATTCTGTTGTAGATTTATCTTGTTAGCCTGTAGTGTATAATTTGTACTGTTATCTCTTTTGAAATAACCCACTGTGGCCTTAGAACCCTGTGGTTCAACTACATATCGGTGTTGTGTCCTCATTTCCCTGCTAGGGTTTAAAGCGTATTTTACTGTATAAGGTTTATAAGTATTGATAAGGTGTACGCACTGCGGGTACTTTATACCGTCAGCGCTACTTAAGGTTTAAGGTATTACATCATTGCAGTGCTTTGCTGCATAAAGGTTTAAAGTATAATCATATCACATTGTATTACTGATAAGGTTTAAAGGTTATCAATTGAGTGTGCGCGCGCTGTGTGTACTTTGTACCCCCAGCGTGGCGTTTGTACTCTAAGTCCGTACACCTTACGGGACTCTGTACGCAAATAGCGTACACAGTACGTAGCGTGTGTATTAAGTCTAGCGGCCGCAGCGGCCCATGGTAAAAGTGTGTTTGAAGGTATAGCTTTAATGGTTTAAGATAATATCGACATTATCAGGATAAGTGCTACATATTGCATATTGGTCCAACCAGATTACAGAGGTTTCTTATTGGGAATATTGGGATCCAGTCATACAGGAATGTTGACCTGGGGTCAGCAGGATGTGAATGTAGAAATGTAAGATACAGATGCGGCCATGCTGATCTTTTCTACGTTGCGGCTTGCTGCATGGCGTGCCAGACTGTGATGTTTTGCAGCTGGCGATTGCACCATTATTTCCTCATGGAGTTAATGTAGTGATCGCTGGCTGCGAATAGTCACAGCCCGGCCAAGCATACCGCAAGCCACAGTCAGTCCAGGCGGATGAAGTGATTCCTTTCTGAATCACTGTATTTTTTATATATGAATATGTATCAATCATTTTCAATGTACGTATATTTTATTTCACCTTTTAAACTATTTGGTATGTAGACTGTTTAAGCATATTTAGTCTTCTCCAAAGTTCATCATTATAACATAAATTGTATGTATGGCATCAACATTACAGGTAACTAGAGATATCATTGTCAGATGGTGAAAATATCATTGCTTATACATGCTCCTAAAGTCACGCCTGCTTAGCCTCAGTAATGTGTTCATTTTATCTGTATAGTACTCAGACATAAAGCCCATTTAAAATATAGGTAGAAATAAGAAGTACACTATGTGCCCCAGTCCCATCTGCTTTTTGCTGTCGTACAGTGATGGGACAGCAGATGAGAGAGAGACCAACAAACAATAGAAAGAAACAATAAGAGTTTCTTAATACCTGTTTTTATGGACTCCATCACCTGGGAATGACAATGACCAGGGTCAGACTGGCCCACAGGGGTACCAGGGAAACCACCGGTAGGCCCCACTGCCTGAGTGCCCAATCCTTCCTCTAGGGATCAGGTTCCAGACTGTGCACACAGTATTACACATGGTAGATATGTTGCATTACACTGCACTAGACTATTGTGTATTTCAAGCCTCTGTGGAGGCTGGCCACACCCCCTTTGTAGGCTGGCCACACCCTTAAGTATGGGCCCTTATCACTGCATTCCCCCAGTGGGCGCTTCATGCCCCAGTCCGGCACTGGCAACGACTTCCATCAAAAGACTCCATCACCTGGGAATGGCAACAACTTCCATCAAAAGATTCCATCACTTGGGAATGGCAATGACTTCCATCAAAAGATTCCATCACCTGGGAATGGCAACGACTTCCAATAAAAGACTCCATCACCTGGGAATGGCAACGACTTCCAATAAAAGACTCCATCACCTGGGAATGGCAACGACTTCCATCAAAAGACTCCATCGCCTGGGAATGGCAACGACTTCCATCAAAAGACTCCATCGCATGGGAATGGCAGCGACTTCCATCAAAAGACTCCATCACCTGGGAATGGCAATGACTTCCATTAAAAGACTCCATCGCCTGCAAATGGCAATGACTTCCATCAAAAGACTACATCGCCTGGGAATTGCAATGACTTGCATTAAAAGTCTCCATCACCTTAGTATGGCAACAACATGCAACAACAACATCAAAAGACTCCATCCCTGGGAATGGCAATGACTTCCATCAAAAGACTTCATCACCTGGGAATGGCAGCGACTTCCATCAAAAGACTCCATCACCTGGGAATGGCAATGACTTCCAACAAAAGACTCCATCCTGGGAATGGCAATGACTTCCAACAAAAGACTCCATCACCTGGGAATGGCAATGACTTCCAACAAAAGACTCCATCCTGGGAATGGCAATGACTTCCAACAAAAGACTCCATCACCTGGGAATGGCAATGACTTCCATTTAAAATACTACATCACCTGGGAATGGAAATGACTTCCAACAAAAGACTCCATCGTCTGGGAATGGCAACGACTTCCATTAAAAGACTTCATCACCTGGGAAAGGCAACGACTTCCATCAAAAGACTCCATCGTCTGGGAATGGCAACGACTTCCATCAGAAGACTCCAGAGCCTGGGAATGGCAACAACTTCCATCAAAAGACTCTATCGTCTTGGAATGGCAACGACTTCCATCAAAAGACTCCATCCTGGGAATGGCAACAACTTCCATCAAAAGACTCCATCACCTGGGAATGGCAACGACTTCCATCAAAAGACTCCATCCTGGGAATGGCAATGACTTCCATCAAAAGACTCCATCACCTGGGAATGGCAATGACTTCCATCAAAAGACTCCATCCTGGGAATGGCAATGACTTCCATCAAAAGACTCCATCCTGGGAATGGCAACGACTTCCATCAAAAGACTCCATCACCTGGGAATGGCAATGACTTTCATCAGAAGACTCCATCGTCTGGGAATGGCAACGACTTCCATCAGAAGACTCCATCGTCTGGGAATGGCAACGACTTCCGTCAAAAGACTCCATCGCCTGGGAATGGCAACGACTTCCATCAAAAGACTCCATCGCCTGGGAATGGCAACGACTTCCATCAAAAGACTCCATCGCCTGGGAATGGCAACGACTTCCATCAAAACACTCCATCGCCTGGGAATGGCAATGACTTCCATCAAAAGACTCCATCACCTGGGAATAAAAGACTCACTGTGGTATCACCATTACTGTTCTCCGTGTAACTTTCTCCCCAACCATAAAGTTTATCTAAAACACACTTTTCTCTTCATTTTTAGCTCCATCCACAGTGCCAACAAACCAGCTTGACCACTTATCTTCTGCTTCTGCTGTGGGGTGAAATCTTCAAAGACCACTATGAGAGGCCTCCATCACCTGGGAATCAGAGACTTATTGTGGTTAGCATTAAACCTTTTGTTTTATATCATTACAGGGAAAATACACAAACTAACACCAGTATGTGACCTCACAAGAGCCTGTTTAGGACAAGTAATTTGATGACATCATATGTACTGATGAGACAGATGTACTAATAGCACTTCAGTGGGTTTGTAAAGCCAAATTTAGAGGAATTCCAATATGATCATTATCTATATTATATCTTAGAACTTATGTCATTTGTAAAATAAAAATAAAAGAACAGCTGATCCTCATATACTGTACGGCTACACTTTCAGGTCCAGAAGCAAATGCAAAAACATTGAACATACTTATACAGGGGCTAGGGGTGTGGCATCTGCCAGGTGGGAGGGGCTAGGGGTGTGGCATCTACCAGGTGGGAGTGGCACCCATGTGAGTTCCACCACCTCTCTAGGACAACTTTAAGCACTGCACAATACAATACATAAATATCCTGCGGGAAGGGATCTTGGTGGTCACAATGCCGATGGCGGAATCCCGCCGCTAGAACACAAGCGCCACCGGCTATTCTCCCTGTGTGGGTGTCCGCGACACCCATAGAGGGAGAATATAACCTGTGTCTAGCGCATAGCGCAGTGAGTCCACAGGGTGCTTTCTAGAGCTTGCCCCGCTGCCGGCATATTGGTGGCCGGGATCCCGCTGTCAGTATTCCAGTAATTCAGTCTCATAGACAGCAGTAAGGTGAAATCACTCCTAGGTTTGCTGGACAGAAACACACTGGGCTGAATATCTGTAAGTGCTGATGTCATTCACAGGTAACAGACTTTGCTGATCTGTTCAATTGTAAACTCCCAGTCACCTGTCATATGCATTTCTCCTATAGTATGTGCTCCTAGACGGGGGTGCGCGGCCCACGTGCACCTAAACGCACAGGCCAGCATAAAAAGATGCCCCCATTCACTTTGCATGTTCACGACACATGCGCGTCCCATTCGTTCCCGGAAGTCATGCCTCGCACAGCGCAACTAGGCACAGATGGAGCCACGATCACGGTGTCTCCATCTGTAGCTGATTTTCCAAGTGCAAAGGTATTTACCATTCTCTATGCCAAATGCGGATTGTGGGAAATCACAGTGGACCAGGAATCATCCTTGTGCACCACCTTCATGGCACATGTGGGCAGGTACGCCTTCCTCGGAATGGCCTATGGCAGAGAAGTTTTTCAACATTGCAAGGATCAGTAAGCGGTTACAATATAGCTAGTCAGGATCCCGGCTGTCAGTATACTGACAGCGGGATCAGCATATCTTCAAGGGATACCCTTGTTAGATCTTTGTGGATGACATACTTGTTTGGGATTGCACCATGGAAGAACAGGACATGAGCCTCCGCAAGATTCTCCAAACAATCCGTGATTTAAGAATGCAGTTAAACCCTGATAACTGTCATTTCAGAGGCAGTGAGGAGGTCCCCTATGTTGGCCATCTCCTAACTTCAGAGGGTGTCTTTCTTCACCTTCCATGAATTAACCCTCTCAGATAGCATCTACCTACATAGTCAGTATTTTATTTTCTGATATCTTATGCCTTTTAAGGCTTCTAAACTCAGCAGACCCACCAGGGACACCCTGGGCATGAGGCCATCATCCTACAGGCTAAGATGCCTTGTTTTGGCCCTCTATGGCTGCTGACATTAAGTGGGTTATCTCTTCCTGTGCCCCATGCAATGATTTACGGGCCAATTATGTCAAGGAACTGCTGACTCTCCATGAGGCCACTCTACAGCAGGCTAAGGATGCCATGTTATGGCCCTCAAACTAAGTGGGTTGACTCTGCCTATGTCCCCTGCAATGTTCTCCAGGCCTATCATGCCAGGAAAACACTCTCCATGAGGTTTCTGACTGCTCTTGGTCCATTGTTGCTGCAGAATGCTTTGAATGGAGGGATAAAGACAACCCTGTGTTAGTAGATTCATAATCTGGTTAGTTTGAGATAGATTATCTTCCCAAACTGACAAGTGCCACAGTCATCAACAAACTGAAAAGCCACTTTTGTGCCCATGGTATACAACACAAGCTACTTACTGGCAATGCAGTTCCAGAGTGTCACTAGTGAATGACTTGTCGCCAGCAGTTCTCGCTACCCACAGTCCAACAGACCAGCAGAAAATACATTACGTTCTGCAAAGCATTTGTTAGATAAATGTTATAGAGATTTTTTGATGTGTTTATGGCACTCCTCTATTTGAGAAATACTCTGAGAGATACTTCCCTCTCCTGCTTAATGCCTCCTGTCCAGGCACCTTCCTTCCTACCCACCAAGATCAAACTTAGACTACAAGTTGAGAACATAATGCAAGATGCTCTGCAGAATTTTAGGTTGCGACTCAAGGCCACTCGTGATAAAACATCCCACCACATCCATATAGTTGGGACTGTGCAGGGATCATCCAACAGGCCAAATACTATGTGGTGCAATGTGACTGCATGAGTGCAACAGGTGCCACTTCTTATCGGTGTGTGACCCAACCACTCACCTCACCTGACACTGACTGAGGGTTTCATAACACCCATCATCATGGACAATGAGGCCCATGAAGAACCACCTATAATCCTTATACAATAGTGAGCCTATTCAGACACAAACCCCACCACTTACCCGTCTGGGTGCAGTCAGGTCTGTAGCACTGAATTCCGGGGACTTGCCAGATGCTGATTCCCTCTGCTGCACCATTCCTCGTGTCCCTGTGGTGGTGACTGCCTTGCTTATTTCTGCAGGCGCCTGCATATTCAGGTGACTCAAGTTACTGCTGGCTTCGGAGTTTAAGCACCGCCATGCTTTGTGGAATCAGATGACCACTGTGCCACCAAAGAGGTCACTGTTCCTAGTTCTCAGTCCAGCTAACCCTATAAAAGACTTCCTGTAATGTTGGCAGATTGCCATTGCTACATCTCTCATTGCTATCAGCATAGGTGGAAGTCCTGTGCTCAACAGTGTGCTCTCGTAGGGTCTACCACTGTGACTCACTGTCCCAGCCACATGACCACTAGTATTATACCCGTGTCTAACACCACCAGAGCCAGCCCAGTGTTCCCTTCCAGTCACAGTACCACTGTTCCCAGCATCTAGAACCCCCAGCTCCAGCCCTGTGTCCAGCCACAGAACCACTAGTACTATACCAGTGTCTAACACCACCGGAGCCAGCCCAGTGTTCCCTTCCAGTCACAGTACCACTGTTCCCATCATCCAGAACCCCCAGCTCCAGCCCTGTGTCAAGCCACAGAACTACTAATACTATACCAGTGTCTAACACCACTGGAGCCAGCCCAGTGTTCCCTTCCAGTCACAGTACCGCTGTTCCCAGCATCTAGAACCCCCTGCTCCAGCCCTGTGTCCAGCCACAGAACCACTAGTACTATACCGGTGTATAACACCACCGGAGCCAGCCCAGTGTTCCCTTCCAGTCACAGTACCACTGTTACCAGCATCCAGAACCCCCAGCTCCAGTTGTGTGTCCAGCCACATAACCACTAGTACTATACCAGTGTCTAACACCACCAGAGCCAGCCCAGTGTTCCCTTCCAGTCACAGTACCGCTGTTCCCAGCATCCAGAACCCCCAGATCCAGCCCTGTATCCAGCCACAGAACTACTAGTACTATACCAGTGTCTAACACCACCGGAGCCAGCCCAGTGTTCCCTTCCAGTCACAGTACCACTGTTCCCAGCATCCAGAACCCCCAGCTCCAGCCCTGTGTCCAGCCACAGAACTACTAGTACTATACCAGTGTCTAACACCACCGGAGCCAGCCCAGTGTTCCCTTCCAGTCACAGTACCACTGTTACCAGCATCCAGAACCCCCAGCTCCAGTTGTGTGTCCAGCCACAGAACCACTAGTACTATACCGGTGTATAACACCACCGAAGCCAGCCCAGTGTTCCCTTCCAGTCACAGTACCGCTGTTCCCAGCATCTAGAACCCCCAGCTCCAGCCATGTGTCCAGCCACAGAACTACTAGTACTATACCAGTGTCTAACACCACCGGAGCCAGCCCAGTGTTCCCTTCCAGTCACAGTACCACTGTTCCCAGCATCCAGAACCCCCAGCTCCAGACCTGTGTCCAGCCACAGAGCTTCTAGTACTATACCAGTGTCTAACACCACCGGAGCCAGCCCAGTGTTCCCTTCCAGTCACAGTACCACTGTTCCCATCATCCAGAACCCCCAGCTCCAGCCCTGTGTCAAGCCACAGAACTACTAATACTATACCAGTGTCTAACACCACTGGAGCCAGCCCAGTGTTCCCTTCCAGTCACAGTACCGCTGTTCCCAGCATCTAGAACCCCCTGCTCCAGCCCTGTGTCCAGCCACAGAACCACTAGTACTATACCGGTGTATAACACCACCGGAGCCAGCCCAGTGTTCCCTTCCAGTCACAGTACCACTGTTACCAGCATCCAGAACCCCCAGCTCCAGTTGTGTGTCCAGCCACATAACCACTAGTACTATACCAGTGTCTAACACCACCAGAGCCAGCCCAGTGTTCCCTTCCAGTCACAGTACCGCTGTTCCCAGCATCCAGAACCCCCAGATCCAGCCCTGTATCCAGCCACAGAACTACTAGTACTATACCAGTGTCTAACACCACCGGAGCCAGCCCAGTGTTCCATTCCAGTCACAGTACCACTGTTCCCAGCATCCAGAACCCCCAGCTCCAGCCCTGTGTCCAGCCACAGAACTACTAGTACTATACCAGTGTCTAACACCACCGGAGCCAGCCCAGTGTTCCCTTCCAGTCACAGTACCACTGTTACCAGCATCCAGAACCCCCAGCTCCAGTTGTGTGTCCAGCCACAGAACCACTAGTACTATACCGGTGTATAACACCACCGAAGCCAGCCCAGTGTTCCCTTCCAGTCACAGTACCGCTGTTCCCAGCATCTAGAACCCCCAGCTCCAGCCATGTGTCCAGCCACAGAACTACTAGTACTATACCAGTGTCTAACACCACCGGAGCCAGCCCAGTGTTCCCTTCCAGTCACAGTACCACTGTTCCCATCATCCAGAACCCCCAGCTCCAGCCCTGTGTCAAGCCACAGAACTACTAGTACTATACCAGTGTCTAACACCACATGAGCCAGTCCAGTGTTCCCTTCCAGTCACAGTACCGCTGTTCCCAGCATCTAGAACCCCCAGCTCCAGCCCTGTGTCCAGCCACAGAACCACTAGTACTATACCGGTGTATAACACCACCGGAGCCAGCCCAGTGTTCCCTTCCAGTCACAGTACCACTGTTACCAGCATCCAGAACCCCCAGCTCCAGTTGTGTGTCCAGCCACAGAACCACTAGTACTATACCAGTGTCTAACACCACCAGAGCCAGCCCAGTGTTCCCTTCCAGTCACAGTACCGCTGTTCCCAGCATCCAGAACCCCCAGATCCAGCCCTGTATCCAGCCACAGAACTACTAGTACTATACCAGTGTCTAACACCACCGGAGCCAGCCCAGTGTTCCCTTCCAGTCACAGTACCACTGTTCCCAGCATCCAGAACCCCCAGCTCCAGCCCTGTGTCCAGCCACAGAACTACTAGTACTATACCAGTGTCTAACACCACCGGAGCCAGCCCAGTGTTCCCTTCCAGTCACAGTACCACTGTTACCAGCATCCAGAACCCCCAGCTCCAGTTGTGTGTCCAGCCACAGAACCACTAGTACTATACCGGTGTATAACACCACCGAAGCCAGCCCAGTGTTCCCTTCCAGTCACAGTACCGCTGTTCCCAGCATCTAGAACCCCCAGCTCCAGCCATGTGTCCAGCCACAGAACTACTAGTACTATACCAGTGTCTAACACCACCGGAGCCAGCCCAGTGTTCCCTTCCAGTCACAGTACCACTGTTCCCATCATCCAGAACCCCCAGCTCCAGCCCTGTGTCAAGCCACAGAACTACTAGTACTATACCAGTGTCTAACACCACATGAGCCAGTCCAGTGTTCCCTTCCAGTCACAGTACCGCTGTTCCCAGCATCTAGAACCCCCAGCTCCAGCCCTGTGTCCAGCCACAGAACCACTAGTACTATACCGGTGTATAACACCACCGGAGCCAGCCCAGTGTTCCCTTCCAGTCACAGTACCACTGTTACCAGCATCCAGAACCCCCAGCTCCAGTTGTGTGTCCAGCCACAGAACCACTAGTACTATACCAGTGTCTAACACCACCAGAGCCAGCCCAGTGTTCCCTTCCAGTCACAGTACCGCTGTTCCCAGCATCCAGAACCCCCAGATCCAGCCCTGTATCCAGCCACAGAACTACTAGTACTATACCAGTGTCTAACACCACCGGAGCCAGCCCAGTGTTCCCTTCCAGTCACAGTACCACTGTTCCCAGCATCCAGAACCCCCAGCTCCAGCCCTGTGTCCAGCCACAGAACTACTAGTACTATACCAGTGTCTAACACCACCGGAGCCAGCCCAGTGTTCCCTTCCAGTCACAGTACCACTGTTACCAGCATCCAGAACCCCCAGCTCCAGTTGTGTGTCCAGCCACAGAACCACTAGTACTATACCGGTGTATAACACCACCGGAGCCAGCCCAGTGTTCACTTCCAGTCACAGTACCGCTGTTCCCAGCATCCAGAACCCCCAGCTCCAGACCTGTGTCCAGCCACAGAGCTTCTAGTACTATACCAGTGTCTAACACCACCGGAGCCAGCCCAGTGTTCACTTCCAGTCATAGTACCACTGTTCCCAGCATCCAGAACCCCCAGCTCCAGCCCTGTGTCCAGCCACAAAACCACTAGTACTATACCGGTGTATAACACCACCGGAGCCAGCCCAGTGTTCCCTTCCAGTCACAGTACCACTGTTCCCATCATCCAGAACCCCCAGCTCCAGCCCTGTGTCAAGCCACAGAACTACTAATACTATACCAGTGTCTAACACCACTGGAGCCAGCCCAGTGTTCCCTTCCAGTCACAGTACCACTGTTCCCAGCATCCAGAACCCCCGGCTCCAGCCCTGTGTCCAGCCACAGAACTACTAGTACTATACCAGTGTCTAACACCACCGGAGCCAGCCCAGTGTTCCCTTCCAGTCACAGTACCGCTGTTCCCAGCATCTAGAACCCTCAGCTCCAGCCATGTGTCCTGTCACAGAACTTCTAGTACTATACCAGTGTCTAACACCACCGGAGCCAGCCCAGTGTTCACTTCCAGTCACAGTACCACTGTTCCCAGCATCCAAAACCCCCAGCTCCAGCCCTGTGTCCAGCCACAGAGCTACTAGTACTATACCAGTGTCTAACACCACCGGAGCCAGCCCAGTGTTCACTTCCAGTCACAGTACCACTGTTCCCAGGATCCAGAACCACCAGCTACAGCCCTGTGCCCAGCCACAGAGTTACTTGTACTATACCCGTGTCTAACACCACCGGAGCCAGCCCAGTGTTCCCTTCCAGTCATAGTACCGCTGTTCCCAGCATCTAGAACCCCCAGCTCCAGCCCTTTGCTAAGCCACAGAGCTACTAGTACTATACCAGTGTCTAACACCACCGGAGCCAGCCCAGTGTTAACTTCCAGTCACAGTACCACTGTTCCCAGCATCCAGAACCCCCAGCTCCAGCCCTGTGTCCAGCCACAGAACTACTAGTACTATACCAGTGTATAACACCACCAGAACCAGCCCAGTGTTCACTTCCAGTCACAGTACCGCTGTTCCCAGGATCCAGAACCTCCAGCTCCAGCCCTGTGTCCAGCCACAAAACCACTAGTACTATACCGGTGTATAACACCACCGGAGCCAGCCCAGTGTTTACTTCCAGTCACAGTACCACTGTTCCCAGCATCCAGAACCCCCAGCTCCAGCCCTGTATCCAGCCACAGAACCACTAGTACTATACCAGTGTCTAACACCACCGGAGCCAGCCCAGTGTTCCCTTCCAGTCATAGTACCACTGTTCCCAGCATCCAGAACCCCCAGCTCCAGCCCTGTATCCAGCCACAGAACCACTAGTACTATACCCGTGTCTAACACCACCAGAGCCAGTCCAGTGTTCCCTTCCAGTCACATTACCGCTGTTTCCAGCATCCAGAACCCCCAGATCCAGCCCTGTATCCAGCCACAGAGCTTCTAGAACTATACCAGTGTCTAACACCACCGGAGCCAGCCCAGTGTTCCCTTCCAGTCACAGTACCACTGTTCCCAGCATCCAGAACCCCCAGCTCCAGCCCTGTGTCCAGCCACAGAACTACTAGTACTATACCAGTGTCTAACACCACCGGAGCCAGCCCAGTGTTCCCTTCCAGTCACAGTACCACTGTTACCAGCATCCAGAACCCCCAGCTCCAGTTGTGTGTCCAGCCACAGAACCACTAGTACTATAACGGTGTATAACACCACCGGAGCCAGCCCAGTGTTCCCTTCCAGTCACAGTACCGCTGTTCCCAGCATCTAGAACCCCCAGCTCCAGCCATGTGTCCAGCCACAGAACTACTAGTACTATACCAGTGTCTAACACCACCGGAGCCAGCCCAGTGTTCCCTTC
This sequence comes from Pseudophryne corroboree, assembly GCF_028390025.1. Classification (NCBI taxonomy): domain Eukaryota; kingdom Metazoa; phylum Chordata; class Amphibia; order Anura; family Myobatrachidae; genus Pseudophryne; species Pseudophryne corroboree. The sequence continues at coordinate 758,024 of NW_026967551.1, forward strand.
CAGTCACAGTACCACTGTTCCCATCATCCAGAACCCCCAGCTCCAGCCCTGTGTCAAGCCACAGAACTACTAATACTATACCAGTGTCTAACATCACTGGAGCCAGCCCAGTGTTCCCTTCCAGTCACAGTACCGCTGTTCCCAGCATCTAGAACCCCCAGCTCCAGCCCTGTGTCCAGCCACAGAACCACTAGTACTATACCGGTGTATAACACCACCGGAGCCAGCCCAGTGTTCCCTTCCAGTCACAGTACCACTGTTACCAGCATCCAGAACCCCCAGCTCCAGCCCTGTGTCCAACCACAGAACCACTAGTACTATACCGGTGTATAACACCACCGGAGCCAGCCCAGTGTTCCCTTCCAGTCACAGTACCGCTGTTCCCAGCATCTAGAACCCCCAGCTCCAGCCCTGTGTCCAGCCACAGAACCACTAGTACTATACCAGTGTCTAACACCACCAGAGCCAGCCCAGTGTTCCCTTCCAGTCACAGTACCGCTGTTCCCAGCATCCAGAACCCCCAGATCCAGCCCTGTATCCAGCCACAGAACTACTAGTACTATACCAGTGTCTAACACCACCGGAGCAAGCCCAGTATTCCCTTCCAGTCACAGTACCACTGTTACCAGCATCCAGAACCCCCAGCTCCAGTTGTGTGTCCAGCCACAGAACCACTAGTACTATACCGGTGTATAACACCACCGGAGCCAGCCCAGTGTTACCTTCCAGTCACAGTACCGCTGTTCCCAGCATCTAGAACCCCCAGCTCCAGCCATGTGTCCAGCCACAGAACTACTAGAACTATACCAGTGTCTAACACCACCGAAGCCAGCCCAGTGTTCACTTCCAGTCACAGTACCGCTGTTCCCAGCATCCAGAACCCCCAGCTCCAGACCTGTATCCAGCCACAGAGCTTCTAGTACTATACCAGTGTCTAACACCACCGGAGCCAGCCCAGTGTTCACTTCCAGTCATAGTACCACTGTTCCCAGCATCCAGAACCCCCAGCTCCAGCCCTGTGTCCAGCCACAAAACCACTAGTACTATACCGGTGTATAACACCACCGGAGCCAGCCCAGTGTTCCCTTCCAGTCACAGTACCACTGTTCCCAGCATCCAGAACCCCCAGCTCCAGCCCTGTGTCCAGCCACAAAACCACTAGTACTATACCGGTGTATAACACCACCGGAGCCAGCCCAGTGTTCACTTCCAGTCACAGTACCACTGTTCCCATCATCCAGAACCCCCAGCTCCAGCCCTGTGTCAAGCCACAGAACTACTAATACTATACCAGTGTCTAACACCACTGGAGCCAGCCCAGTGTTCCCTTCCAGTCACAGTACCGCTGTTCCCAGCATCTAGAACCCTCAGCTCCAGCCATGTGTCCTGTCACAGTACTTCTAGTACTATACCAGTGTCTAACACCACCGGAGCCAGCCCAGTGTTCACTTCCAGTCACAGTACCATTGTTCCCAGCATCCAAAACCCCCAGCTCCAGCCCTGTGTCCAGCCACAGAGCTACTAGTACTATACCAGTGTCTAACACCACCGGAGCCAGCCCAGTGTTCACTTCCAGTCACAGTACCACTGTTCCCAGGATCCAGAACCACCAGCTCCAGCCCTGTGCCCAGCCACAGAGTTACTTGTACTATACCCGTGTCTAACACCACCGGAGCCAGCCCAGTGTTCCCTTCCAGTCATAGTACCGCTGTTCCCAGCATCTAGAACCCCCAGCTCCAGCCCTTTGCCCAGCCACAGAGCTACTAGTACTATAGCAGTGTCTAACACCACCGGAGCCAGCCCAGTGTTAACTTCCAGTCACAGTACCACTGTTCCCAGCATCCAGAACCCCCAGCTCCAGCCCTGTGTCCAGCCACAGAACTACTAGTACTATACCAGTGTATAACACCACCAGAACCAGCCCAGTGTTCACTTCCAGTCACAGTAACGCTGTTCCCAGGATCCAGAACCTCCAGCTCCAGCCCTGTGTCCAGCCACAAAACCACTAGTACTATACCGGTGTATAACACCACCGGAGCCAGCCCAGTGTTCACTTCCAGTCACAGTACCGCTGTTCCCATAATCCAGAACCCCCAGCTCCAGCCCTGTGTCCAGCCACAGAGCTTCTAGTACTATTCCAGTGTCTAACAGCACCAGAGCCAGCCCAGTGTTCCCTTCCAGTCACAGTACCACTGTTCCCAGCATCCAGAACCCCCAGCTCCAGCCCTGTATCCAGCCACTGATCCACTAGTACTATACCCGTGTCTAACACCACCAGAGCCAGCCCAGTGTTCCCTTCCAGTCACATTACCACTGTTCCCAGCATCCAGAACCACAAGCTCCAGCCCTGTGTCCAGCCACAGAGCTACTAGTAATATACCAGTTTCTAACACCACCGGAGCCAGCCCAGTGTTCCCTCCAGTCACAATACCGCTGTTCCTAGCATCCAGAACCCCCAGCTTCAGCCCTGTGTCCAGCCACAGAACTACTAGTACTATATGAGTGTCTAACACCACCGGAGCCAGCCCAGTGTTCACTTCCAGTCACAGTACCGCTGTTCCCAGCATCCAGAACCCCCAGCTCCAGCCGTGTGTCCAGCCACAGCACCACTAGTACTATACCAGGGTCTAACACCACCGGAGCCAGCCCAGTGTTCACTTACAGTCACAGTACCACTGTTCCCAGCATCCAGAATCCCCATCTCCAGCCTTGTTTCCAGCCACAGAACTACTAGTACTATACCAGTGTCTAACACCACCGGAGCCAGCCCAGTGTTCACTTCCTGTCACAGTACCACTGTTCCCAGCATCCAGAACCCCCAGCTCCAGCCCTGTGTCCAGCCACAGAGCTACTAGTACTATACCAGTGTCTAACACCACCGGAGCCAGCCCAGTGTTCACTTCCAGTCACAGTACCACTGTTCCCAGGATCCAGAACCACCAGCTCCAGCCCTGTGTCCAGCCACAGAACTACTAGTACTATACCAGTGTCTAACACCACCGGAGCCAGCCCAGTGTTCCCTTCCAGTCACAGTACCACTGTTACCAGCATCCAGAACCCCCAGCTCCAGTTGTGTGTCCAGCCACAGAACCACTAGTACTATACCGGTGTATAACACCACCGGAGCCAGCCCAGTGTTCCCTTCCAGTCACAGTACCGCTGTTCCCAGCATCTAGAACCCCCAGCTCCAGCCCTGTGTCCAGCCACAGAACTACTAGTACTATACCAGTGTCTAACACCACCGGAGCCAGCCCAGTGTTCACTTCCAGTCACAGTACCGCTGTTCCCAGCATCCTGAACCCCCAGCTCCAGCCCTGTATCCAGCCACAGAGCTTCTAGTACTATACCAGTGTCTAACACCACCGGAGCCAGCCCAGTGTTCACTTCCAGTCATAGTACCACTGTTCCCAGCATCCAGAACCCCAGCTCCAGCCCTGTGTCCAGCCACAAAACCACTAGTACTATACCGGTGTATAACACCACCGGAGCCAGCCCAGTGTTCCCTTCCAGTCACAGTACCACTGTTCCCAGCATCCAGAACCCCCAGCTCCAGCCCTGTGTCCAGCCACAAAACCACTAGTACTATACCGGTGTATAACACCACCGGAGCCAGCCCAGTGTTCCCTTCCAGTCACAGTACCACTGTTCCCATCATCCAGAACCCCCAGCTCCAGCCATGTGTCCAGCCACAGAACTACTAGTACTATACCAGTGTCTAACACCACCGGAGCCAGCCCAGTGTTCCCTTCCAGTCACAGTACCGCTGTTCCCAGCATCTAGAACCCTCAGCTCCAGCCATGTGTCCTGTCACAGAACTAGTAGTACTATACCAGTGTCTAACACCACCGGAGCCAGCCCAGTGTTCACTTCCAGTCACAGTACCGCTGTTCCCAGCATCCAGAACCCCAAGCTCCAGCCCTGTATCCAGCCACAGAACTTCTAGTACTATACCAGTGTCTAACACCACCGGAGCCAGCCCAGTGTTTACTTCCAGTCACAGTACCACTGTTCCCAGCACCCAAAACCCCCAGCTCCAGCCCTGTGTCCAGCCACAGAACTACTAGTACTATACCCGTGTCTAACCCCACCGGAGCCAGCCCAGTGTTTACTTCCAGTCACAGTACCATTGTTCCCAGCATCCAAAACCCCCAGCTCCAGCCGTGTGTCCAGCCACAGCACCACTAGTACTATACCAGGGTCTAACACCACCGGAGCCAGCCCAGTGTTCCCTTCCAGTCACAGTACCACTGTTCCCAGCATCCAAAACCCCCAGCTCCAGCCCTGTGTCCAGCCACAGAACTACTAGTACTATACCCGTGTCTAACACCACCGGAGCCAGCCCAGTGTTCACTTCCAGTCACAGTACCATTGTTCCCAGCATCCAAAACCCCCAGCTCCAGCCGTGTGTCCAGCCACAGAACCACTAGTACTATACCAGGGTCTAACACCACCGGAGCCAGCCCAGTGTTCACTTCCAGTCACAGTACCACTGTTCCCAGCATCCAGAACCCCCTTCTCCAGCCTTGTTTCCAGCCACAGAACTACTAGTACTATACCAGTGTCTAACACCACCGGAGCCAGCCCAGTGTTCACTTCCTGTCACAGTACCACTGTTCCCAGCATCCAGAACCCCAAGCTCCAGCCCTGTGTCCAGCCACAGAGCTACTAGTACTATACCAGTATCTAACACCACCGGAGCCAGCCCAGTGTTCACTTCCAGTCACAGTACCACTGTTCCCAGGATCCAGAACCACCAGCTCCAGCCCTATGTCCAGCCACAGAGCTACTAGTACTATACCCGTGTCTAATACCACCAGAGCCAGCCCAGTGTTCCCTTCCAGTCACAGTACCACTGTTCCCAGCTTCCAGAACCCCCAGCTCCAGCCCTGTGTCCAGCCACAGAGCTACTAGTACTATATCAGTGTCTAACACCACCGGAGCCAGCCCAGTGTTCACTTCCAGTCACAGTACCGCTGTTCCCAGCATCCAGAACCTCCAGCTCCAGCCCTGTGTCCAGCCACAGAGCTACTAGTACTATACCAGTGTCTAACACCACCGAAGCCAGTCCAGTGTTCACTTCCAGTCACAGTACTACTGTTCCCAGCATCCAGAACCCCCAGCCCCAGCCCTGTGTCCAGCCATAGATCTACTAGTACTATACCAGTGTCTAACACCACCGGAGCCAGCCCAGTGTTCACTTCCAGTCACAGTACCACTATTCCCAGCATCCAGAACCCCCAGCTCCAGCCCTGTGTCCAGCCACAGAACCACTAGTACTATACCAGTGTCTAACACCACCGGAGCCAACCCAGTGTTCCCTTCCAGTCACAGTACCACTGTTTCCATCATCTAGAACCCCATGCTCCAGTCCTGTGTCCAGCCACCGAACTACTAGTACTATACCAGTGTATAACACCACCGGAGCCAGCCCAGTGTTCACTTCCAGTCACATTACCGCTGTTCCCAGCATCCAGAACCCCCAGCTCCAGCCCTGTGTCCAGCCACAGAGCTACTAGTACTATACCAGTGTCTAACACCACCGGAGCCAGCCCAGTGTTCACTTCTTGTCACAGTACCACTATTCCCAGCATCCAGAACCCCCAGCTCCAGCCCTGTGTCCAGCCACAGAACCACTAGTACTATACCAGTGTCTAACACCACCAGAGCCAGCCCAGTGTTCCCTTCCAGTCACAGTACCGCTTTTCCCAGCATCCAGAACCCCCAGATCCAGCCCTGTATCCAGCCACAGAACTACTAGTACTATACCAGTGTCTAACACCACCGGAGCCAGCCCAGTGTTCCCTTCCAGTCACAGTACCACTGTTCCCAGCATCCAGAACCCCCAGCTCCAGCCCTGTGTCCAGCCACAGAACTACTAGTACTATACCAGTGTCTAACACCACCGGAGCCAGCCCAGTGTTCACTTCCTGTCACAGTACCACTGTTCCCAGCATCCAGAACCCCAAGCTCCAGCCCTGTGTCCAGCCACAGAGCTACTAGTACTATACCAGTGTCTAACACCACCGGAGCCAGCCCAGTGTTCACTTCCAGTCACAGTACCACTGTTCCCAGGATCCAGAACTACCAGCTCCAGCCCTATGTCCAGCCACAGAGCTACTAGTACTGTACCCGTGTCTAATACCACCGGAGCCAGCCCAGTGTTCCCTTCCAGTCACAGTACCACTGTTCCCAGCATCCAGAACCCCCAGCTCCAGCCCTGTGTCCAGCCACAGAACTACTAGTACTATACCAGTGTCTAACACCACCGGAGCCAGCCCAGTGTTCACTTCCAGTCACAGTACCACTGTTCCCAGCTTCCAGAACCCCCAGCTCAAGCCCTGTGTCCAGCCACAGAGCTACTAGTACTATATCAGTGTCTAACACCACCGGAGCCAGCCCAGTGTTCACTTCCAGTCACAGTACCGCTGTTCCCAGCATCCAGAACCTCCAGCTCCAGCCCTGTGTCCAGCCACAGAGCTACTAGTACTATACCAGTGTCTAACACCACCGAAGCCAGTCCAGTGTTCACTTCCAGTCACAGTACTACTGTTCCCAGCATCCAGAACCCCCAGCCCCAGCCCTGTGTCCAGCCATAGATCTACTAGTACTATACCAGTGTCTAACACCACCGGAGCCAGCCCAGTGTTCACTTCCAGTCACAGTACCACTATTCCCAGCATCCAGAACCCCCAGCTCCAGCCCTGTGTCCAGCCACAGAACCACTAGTACTATACCAGTGTCTAACACCACCGGAGCCAACCCAGTGTTCCCTTCCAGTCACAGTACCACTGTTTCCATCATCTAGAACCCCATGCTCCAGTCCTGTGTCCAGCCACCGAACTACTAGTACTATACCAGTGTATAACACCACCGTAGCCAGCCCAGTGTTCACTTCCAGTCACATTACCGCTGTTCCCAGCATCCAGAACCCCCAGCTCCAGCCCTGTGTCCAGCCACAGAGCTACTAGTACTATACCAGTGTCTAACACCACCGGAGCCAGCCCAGTGTTCACTTCTTGTCACAGTACCACTATTCCCAGCATCCAGAACCCCCAGCTCCAGCCCTGTGTCCAGCCACAGAACCACTAGTACTATACCAGTGTCTAACACCACCAGAGCCAGCCCAGTCTTCCCTTCCAGTCACAGTACCGCTGTTCCCAGCATCCAGAACCCCCAGATCCAGCCCTGTATCCAGCCACAGAACTACTAGTACTATACCAGTGTCTAACACCACCGGAGCCAGCCCAGTGTTCCCTTCCAGTCACAGTACCACTGTTCCCAGCATCCAGAACCCCCAGCTCCAGCCCTGTGTCCAGCCACAGAACTACTAGTACTATACCAATGTCTAACACCACCGGAGCCAGCCCAGTGTTCCCTTCCAGTCACAGTACCACTGTTACCAGCATCCAGAACCCCCAGCTCCAGTTGTGTGTCCAGCCACAGAACCACTAGTACTATACCGGTGTATAACACCACCGAAGCCAGCCCAGTGTTCCCTTCCAGTCACAGTACCGCTGTTCCCAGCATCTAGAACCCCCAGCTCCAGCCATGTGTCCAGCCACAGAACTACTAGTACTATACCAGTGTCTAACACCACCGGAGCCAGCCCAGTGTTCCCTTCCAGTCACAGTACCACTGTTCCCATCATCCAGAACCCCCAGCTCCAGCCCTGTGTCAAGCCACAGAACTACTAATACTATACCAGTGTCTAACACCACTGGAGCCAGCCCAGTGTTCCCTTCCAGTCACAGTACCGCTGTTCCCAGCATCTAGAACCCCCAGCTCCAGCCCTGTGTCCAGCCACAGAACCACTAGTACTATACCGGTGTATAACACCACCGGAGCCAGCCCAGTGTTCCCTTCCAGTCACAGTACCACTGTTACCAGCATCCAGAACCCCCAGCTCCAGTTGTGTGTCCAGCCACAGAACCACTAGTACTATACCAGTGTCTAACACCACCAGAGCCAGCCCAGTGTTCCCTTCCAGTCACAGTACCGCTGTTCCCAGCATCCAGAACCCCCAGCCCCAGCCCTGTATCCAGCCACAGAACTACTAGTACTATACCAGTGTCTAACACCACCGGAGCCAGCCCAGTGTTCCCTTCCAGTCACAGTACCACTGTTCCCAGCATCCAGAACCCCCAGCTCCAGCCCTGTGTCCAGCCACAGAACTACTAGTACTATACCAGTGTCTAACACCACCGGAGCCAGCCCAGTGTTCCCTTCCAGTCACAGTACCACTGTTACCAGCATCCAGAACCCCCAGCTCCAGTTGTGTGTCCAGCCACAGAACCACTAGTACTATACCGGTGTATAACACCACCGGAGCCAGCCCAGTGTTCACTTCCAGTCACAGTACCGCTGTTCCCAGCATCCAGAACCCCCAGCTCCAGACCTGTGTCCAGCCACAGAGCTTCTAGTACTATACCAGTGTCTAACACCACCGGAGCCAGCCCAGTGTTCACTTCCAGTCATAGTACCACTGTTCCCAGCATCCAGAACCCCCAGCTCCAGCCCTGTGTCCAGCCACAAAACCACTAGTACTATACCGGTGTATAACACCACCGGAGCCAGCCCAGTGTTCCCTTCCAGTCACAGTACCACTGTTCCCATCATCCAGAACCCCCAGCTCCAGCCCTGTGTCAAGCCACAGAACTACTAATACTATACCAGTGTCTAACACCACTGGAGCCAGCCCAGTGTTCCCTTCCAGTCACAGTACCACTGTTCCCAGCATCCAGAACCCCCAGCTCCAGCCCTGTGTCCAGCCACAGAACTACTAGTACTATACCAGTGTCTAACACCACCGGAGCCAGCCCAGTGTTCCCTTCCAGTCACAGTACCGCTGTTCCCAGCATCTAGAACCCTCAGCTCCAGCCATGTGTCCTGTCACAGAACTTCTAGTACTATACCAGTGTCTAACACCACCGGAGCCAGCCCAGTGTTCACTTCCAGTCACAGTACCACTGTTCCCAGCATCCAAAACCCCCAGCTCCAGCCCTGTGTCCAGCCACAGAGCTACTAGTACTATACCAGTGTCTAACACCACCGGAGCCAGCCCAGTGTTCACTTCCAGTCACAGTACCACTGTTCCCAGGATCCAGAACCACCAGCTACAGCCCTGTGCCCAGCCACAGAGTTACTTGTACTATACCCGTGTCTAACACCACCGGAGCCAGCCCAGTGTTCCCTTCCAGTCATAGTACCGCTGTTCCCAGCATCTAGAACCCCCAGCTCCAGCCCTTTGCCCAGCCACAGAGCTACTAGTACTATACCAGTGTCTAACACCACCGGAGCCAGCCCAGTGTTAACTTCCAGTCACAGTACCACTGTTCCCAGCATCCAGAACCCCCAGCTCCAGCCCTGTGTCCAGCCACAGAACTACTAGTACTATACCAGTGTATAACACCACCAGAACCAGCCCAGTGTTCACTTCCAGTCACAGTACCGCTGTTCCCAGGATCCAGAACCTCCAGCTCCAGCCCTGTGTCCAGCCACAAAACCACTAGTACTATACCGGTGTATAACACCACCGGAGCCAGCCCAGTGTTTACTTCCAGTCACAGTACCACTGTTCCCAGCATCCAGAACCCCCAGCTCCAGCCCTGTATCCAGCCACAGAACCACTAGTACTATACCAGTGTCTAACACCACCGGAGCCAGCCCAGTGTTCCCTTCCAGTCATAGTACCACTGTTCCCAGCATCCAGAACCCCCAGCTCCAGCCCTGTATCCAGCCACAGAACCACTAGTACTATACCCGTGTCTAACACCACCAGAGCCAGTCCAGTGTTCCCTTCCAGTCACATTACCCCTGTTCCCAGCATCCAGAACCCCCAGATCCAGCCCTGTGTCCAGCCACAGAGCTTCTAGTACTATACCAGTGTCTAACACCACCGGAGCCAGCCCAGTGTTCCCTTCCAGTCACAGTACCACTGATCCCAGCATCCAGAACCCCCAGCTCCAGTTGTGTGTCCAGCCACAGAACCACTAGTACTATACCGGTGTATAACACCACCGGAGCCAGCCCAGTGTTCCCTTCCAGTCACAGTACCGCTGTTCCCAGCATCTAGAACCCCCAGCTCCAGCCATGTGTCCAGCCACAGAACTACTAGTACTATACCAGTGTCTAACACCACCAGAGCCAGCCCAGTGTTCCCTTCCAGTCACAGTACCACTGTTCCCATCATCCAGAACCCCCAGCTCCAGCCCTGTGTCAAGCCACAGAACTACTAATACTATACCAGTGTCTAACACCACTGGAGCCAGCCCAGTGTTCCCTTCCAGTCACAGTACCGCTGTTCCCAGCATCTAGAACCCCCAGCTCCAGCCCTGTGTCCAGCCACAGAACCACTAGTACTATACCGGTGTATAACACCACCGGAGCCAGCCCAGTGTTCCCTTCCAGTCACAGTACCACTGTTACCAGCATCCAGAACCCCCAGCTCCAGTTGTGTGTCCAGCCACAGAACCACTAGTACTATACCAGTGTCTAACACCACCAGAGCCAGCCCAGTGTTCCCTTCCAGTCACAGTACCGCTGTTCCCAGCATCCAGAACCCCCAGATCCAGCCCTGTATCCAGCCACAGAACTACTAGTACTATACCAGTGTCTAACACCACCGGAGCCAGCCCAGTGTTCCCTTCCAGTCACAGTACCACTGTTCCCAGCATCCAGAACCCCCAGCTCCAGCCCGGTGTCCAGCCACAGAACTACTAGTACTATACCAGTGTCTAACACCACCGGAGCCAACCCAGTGTTCCCTTCCAGTCACAGTACCACTGTTACCAGCATCCAGAACCCCCAGCTCCAGTTGTGTGTCCAGCCACAGAACCACTAGTACTATAACGGTGTATAACACCACCGGAGCCAGCCCAGTGTTCCCTTCCAGTCACAGTACCGCTGTTCCCAGCATCTAGAACCCCCAGCTCCAGCCATGTGTCCAGCCACAGAACTACTAGTACTATACCAGTGTCTAACACCACCGGAGCCAGCCCAGTGTTCCCTTCCAGTCACAGTACCACTGTTCGCATCATCCAGAACCCCCAGCTCCAGCCCTGTGTCAAGCCACAGATCTACTAATACTATACCAGTGTCTAACACCACTGGAGCCAGCCCAGTGTTCCCTTCCAGTCACAGTACCGCTGTTCCCAGCATCTAGAACCCCCAGCTCCAGCCCTGTGTCCAGCCACAGAACCACTAGTACTATACCGGTGTATAACACCACCGGAGCCTGCCCAGTGTTCCCTTCCAGTCACAGTACCACTGTTACCAGCATCCAGAACCCCCAGCTCCAGCCCTGTGTCCAGCCACAGAACCACTAGTACTATACCGGTGTATAACACCACCGGAGCCAGCCCAGTGTTCCCTTCCAGTCACAGTACCGCTGTTCCCAGCATCTGGAACCCCCAGCTCCAGCCCTGTGTCCAGCCACAGAACCACTAGTACTATACCAGTGTCTAACACCACCAGAGCCAGCCCAGTGTTCCCTTCCAGTCACAGTACCGCTGTTCCCAGCATCCAGAACCCCCAGATCCAGCCCTGTATCCAGCCACAGAACTACTAGTACTATACCAGTGTCTAACACCACCGGAGCCAGCCCAGTGTTCCCTTCCAGTCACAGTACCACTGTTCCCAGCATCCAGAACCCCCAGCTCCAGCCCTGTGTCCAGCCAAAGAACTACTAGTACTATACCAGGGTCTAACACCACCGGAGCCAGCCCAGTGTTCCCTTCCAGTCACAGTACCACTGTTACCAGCATCCAGAACCCCCAGCTCCAGTTGTGTGTCCAGCCACAGAACCACTAGTACTATACCGGTGTATAACACCACCGGAGCCAGCCCAGTGTTCCCTTCCAGTCACAGTACCGCTGTTCCCAGCATCTAGAACCCCCAGCTCCAGCCATGTGTCCAGCCACAGAAATACTAGTACTATACCAGTGTCTAACACCACCGGAGCAAGCCCAGTATTCCCTTCCAGTCACAGTACCACTGTTACCAGCATCCAGAACCCCCAGCTCCAGTTGTGTGTCCAGCCACAGAACCACTAGTACTATACCGGTGTATAACACCACAGGAGCCAGCCCAGTGTTCCCTTCCAGTCACAGTACCGCTGTTCCCAGCATCTAGAACCCCCAGCTCCAGCCATGTGTCCAGCCACAGAACTACTAGAACTATACCAGTGTCTAACACCACCGGAGCCAGCCCAGTGTTCACTTCCAGTCACAGTACCGCTGTTCCCAGCATCCAGAACCCCCAGCTCCAGACCTGTATCCAGCCACAGAGCTTCTAGTACTATACCAGTGTCTAACACCACCGGAGCCAGCCCAGTGTTCACTTCCAGTAATAGTACCACTGTTCCCAGCAACCAGAACCCCCAGCTCCAGCCCTGTGTCCAGCCACAAAACCACTAGTACTATACCGGTATATAACACCACCGGAGCCAGCCCAGTGTTCCCTTCCAGTCACTGTACCACTGTTCCCAGCATCCAGAACCCCCAGCTCCAGCCCTGTGTCCAGCCACAAAACCACTAGTACTATACCGGTGTATAACACCACCGGAGCCAGCCCAGTGTTCCCTTCCAGTCACAGTACCACTGTTCCCATCATCCAGAACCCCCAGCTCCAGCCCTGTGTCAAGCCACAGAACTACTAATACTATACCAGTGTCTAACACCACTGGAGCCAGCCCAGTGTTCCCTTCCAGTCACAGTACCGCTGTTCCCAGCATCTAGAACCCTCAGCTCCAGCCATGTGTCCTGTCACAGAACTTCTAGTACTATACCAGTGTCTAACACCACCGGAGCCAGCCCAGTGTTCACTTCCAGTCACAGTACCATTGTTCCCAGCATCCAAAACCCCCAGCTCCAGCCCTGTATCCAGCCACAGAGCTTCTAGAACTATACCAGTGTCTAACACCACCGGAGCCAGCCCAGTGTTCACTTCCAGTCATAGTACCACTGTTCCCAGCATCCAGAACCCCCAGCTCCAGCCCTGTGTCCAGCCACAAAACCACTAGTACTATACCGGTATATAACACCACCGGAGCCAGCCCAGTGTTCCCTTCCAGTCACAGTACCACTGTTCCCAGCATCCAGAACCCCCAGCTCCAGCCCTGTGTCCAGCCACAAAACCACTAGTACTATACCGGTGTATAACACCACCGGAGCCAGCCCAGTGTTCCCTTCCAGTCACAGTACCACTGTTCCCATCATCCAGAACCCCCAGCTCCAGCCCTGTGTCAAGCCACAGAACTACTAATACTATACCAGTGTCTAACACCACTGGAGCCAGCCCAGTGTTCCCTTCCAGTCACAGTACCGCTGTTCCCAGCATCTAGAACCCTCAGCTCCAGCCATGTGTCCTGTCACAGAACTTCTAGTACTATACCAGTGTCTAACACCACCGGAGCCAGCCCAGTGTTCACTTCCAGTCACAGTACCATTGTTCCCAGCATCCAAAACCCCCAGCTCCAGCCCTGTGTCCAGCCACAGAGCTACTAGTACTATACCAGTGTCTAACACCACCGGAGCCAGCCCAGTGTTCACTTCCAGTCACAGTACCACTGTTCCCAGGATCCAGAACCACCAGCTCCAGCCCTGTGCCCAGCCACAGAGTTACTTGTACTATACCCGTGTCTAACACCACCGGAGCCAGCCCAGTGTTCCCTTCCAGTCATAGTACCGCTGTTCCCAGCATCCAGAACCCCCAGCTCCAGCCCTTTGCCCAGCCACAGAGCTACTAGTACTATACCAGTGTCTAACACCACCGGAGCCAGCCCAGTGTTAACTTCCAGTCACAGTACCACTGTTCCCAGCATCCAGAACCCCCAGCTCCAGCCCTGTGTCCAGCCACAGAACTACTAGTACTATACCAGTGTATAACACCACCAGAACCAGCCCAGTGTTCACTTCCAGTCACAGTACCGCTGTTCCCAGGATCCAGAACCTCCAGCTCCAGCCCTGTGTCCAGCCACAAAACCACTAGTACTATACCGGTGTATAACACCACCGGAGCCAGCCCAGTGTTCACTTCCAGTCACAGTACCACTGTTCCCAGCATCCAGAACCCCCAGCTCCAGCCCTGTATCCAGCCACAGAACCACTAGTACTATACCAGTGTCTAACACCACCGGAGCCAGCCCAGTGTTCCCTTCCAGTCATAGTACCACTGTTCCCAGCATCCAGAACCCCCAGCTCCAGCCCTGTATCCAGCCACAGAACCACTAGTACTATACCCGTGTCTAACACCACCAGAGCCAGTCCAGTGTTCCCTTCCAGTCACATTACCGCTGTTCCCATAATCCAGAACCCCCAGCTCCAGCCCTGTGTCCAGCCACAGAGCTTCTAGTACTATTCCAGTGTCTAACAGCACCAGAGCCAGCCCAGTGTTCACTTCCAGTCACAGTACCATTGTTCCCAGCATCCAAAACCCCCATCTCCAGCCCTGTGTCCAGCCACAGAGCTACTAGTACTACACCAGTGTCTAACACCACCGGAGCCAGCCCAGTGTTCACTTCCAGTCACAGTACCACTGTTCCCAGGATCCAGAACCACCAGCTCCAGCCCTGTGCCCAGCCACAGAGTTACTTGTACTATACCCGTGTCTAACACCACCGGAGCCAGCCCAGTGTTCCCTTCCAGTCATAGTACCGCTGTTCCCAGCATCTAGAACCCCCAGCTCCAGCCCTTTGCCCAGCCACAGAGCTACTAGTACTATACCAGTGTCTAACACCACCGGAGCCAGCCCAGTGTTAACTTCCAGTCACAGTACCACTGTTCCCAGCATCCAGAACCCCCAGCTCCAGCCCTGTGTCCAGCCACAGAACTACTAGTACTATACCAGTGTATAACACCACCAGAACCAGCCCAGTGTTCACTTCCAGTCACAGTACCGCTGTTCCCAGGATCCAGAACCTCCAGCTCCAGCCCTGTGTCCAGCCACAAAACCACTAGTACTATACCGGTGTATAACACCACCGGAGCCAGCCCAGTGTTCACTTCCAGTCACAGTACCACTGTTCCCAGCATCCAGAACCCCCAGCTCCAGCCCTGTATCCAGCCACAGAACCACTAGTACTATACCAGTGTCTAACACCACCGGAGCCAGCCCAGTGTTCCCTTCCAGTCATAGTACCACTGTTCCCAGCATCCAGAACCCCCAGCTCCAGCCCTGTATCCAGCCACAGAACCACTAGTACTATACCCGTGTCTAACACCACCAGAGCCAGTCCAGTGTTCCCTTCCAGTCACATTACCGCTGTTCCCATAATCCAGAACCCCCAGCTCCAGCCCTGTGTCCAGCCACAGAGCTTCTAGTACTATTCCAGTGTCTAACAGCACCAGAGCCAGCCCAGTGTTCCCTTCCAGTCACAGTACCACTGTTCCCAGCATCCAGAACCCCCAGCTCCAGCCCTGTATCCAGCCACTGATCCACTAGTACTATACCCGTGTCTAACACCACCAGAGCCAGCCCAGTGTTCCCTTCCAGTCACATTACCACTGTTCCCAGCATCCATAACCACAAGCTCCAGCCCTGTGTCCAGCCACAGAGCTACTAGTAATATACCAGTTTCTAACACCACCGGAGCCAGCCCAGTGTTCCCTCCAGTCACAATACCGCTGTTCCTAGCATCCAGAACCCCCAGCTTCAGCCCTGTGTCCAGCCACAGAACTACTAGTACTATATGAGTGTCTAACACCACCGGAGCCAGCCCAGTGTTCACTTCCAGTCACAGTACCGCTGTTCCCAGCATCCAGAACCCCCAGCTCCAGCCGTGTGTCCAGCCACAGCACCACTAGTACTATACCAGGGTCTAACACCACCGGAGCCAGCCCAGTGTTCACTTCCAGTCACAGTACCACTGTTCCCAGCATCCAGAACCCCCATCTCCAGCCTTGTTTCCAGCCACAGAACTACTAGTACTATACCAGTGTCTAACACCACCGGAGCCAGCCCAGTGTTCCCTTCCAGTCACAGTACCACTGTTCCCAGCATCCAGAACCCCCAGCTCCAGCCCTGTGTCCAGCCACAGAGCTACTAGTACTATACCAGTGTCTAACACCACCGGAGCCAGCCCAGTGTTCACTTCCAGTCACAGTACCACTGTTCCCAGGATCCAGAACCACCAGCTCCAGCCCTGTGTCCAGCCACAGAACTACTAGTACTATACCAGTGTCTAACACCACCGGAGCCAGCCCAGTGTTCCCTTCCAGTCACAGTACCACTGTTACCAGCATCCAGAACCCCCAGCTCCAGTTGTGTGTCCAGCCACAGAACCACTAGTACTATACCGGTGTATAACACCACCGGAGCCAGCCCAGTGTTCCCTTCCAGTCACAGTACCGCTGTTCCCAGCATCTAGAACCCCCAGCTCCAGCCCTGTGTCCAGTCACAGAACTACTAGTACTATACCAGTGTCTAACACCACCGGAGCCAGCCCAGTGTTCACTTCCAGTCACAGTACCGCTGTTCCCAGCATCCAGAACCCCCAGCTCCAGCCCTGTATCCAGCCACAGAGCTTCTAGTACTATACCAGTGTCTAACACCACCGGAGCCAGCCCAGTGTTCACTTCCAGTCATAGTACCACTGTTCCCAGCATCCAGAACCCCCAGCTCCAGCCCTGTGTCCAGCCACAAAACCACTAGTACTATACCGGTGTATAACACCACCGGATCCAGCCCAGTGTTCCCTTCCAGTCACAGTACCACTGTTCCCAGCATCCAGAACCCCCAGCTCCAGCCCTGTGTCCAGCCACAAAACCACTAGTACTATACCGGTGTATAACACCACCGGAGCCAGCCCAGTGTTCCCTTCCAGTCACAGTACCACTGTTCCCATCATCCAGAACCCCCAGCTCCAGCCATGTGTCCAGCCACAGAACTACTAGTACTATACCAGTGTCTAACACCACCGGAGCCAGCCCAGTGTTCCCTTCCAGTCACAGTACCGCTGTTCCCAGCATCTAGAACCCTCAGCTCCAGCCATGTGTCCTGTCACAGAACTACTAGTACTATACCAGTGTCTAACACCACCGGAGCCAGCCCAGTGTTCACTTCCAGTCACAGTACCGCTGTTCCCAGCATCCAGAACCCCAAGCTCCAGCCCTGTATCCAGCCACAGAACTTCTAGTACTATACCAGTGTCTAACACCACCGGAGCCAGCCAAGTGTTTACTTCCAGTCACAGTACCACTGTTCCCAGCATCCAAAACCCCCAGCTCCAGCCCTGTGTCCAGCCACAGAACTACTAGTACTATACCCGTGTCTAACCCCACCGGAGCCAGCCCAGTGTTTACTTCCAGTCACAGTACCATTGTTCCCAGCATCCAAAACCCCCAGCTCCAGCCGTGTGTCCAGCCACAGCACCACTAGTACTATACCAGGGTCTAACACCACCGGAGCCAGCCCAGTGTTCCCTTCCAGTCACAGTACCACTGTTCCCAGCATCCAAAACCCCCAGCTCCAGCCCTGTGTCCAGCCACAGAACTACTAGTACTATACCCGTGTCTAACACCACCGGAGCCAGCCCAGTGTTCACTTCCAGTCACAGTACCATTGTTCCCAGCATCCAAAACCCCCAGCTCCAGCCGTGTGTCCAGCCACAGAACCACTAGTACTATACCAGGGTCTAACACCACCGGAGCCAGCCCAGTGTTCACTTCCAGTCACAGTACCACTGTTCCCAGCATCCAGAACCCCCATCTCCAGCCTTGTTTCCAGCCACAGAACTACTAGTACTATACCAGTGTCTAACACCACCGGAGCCAGCCCAGTGTTCACTTCCTGTCACAGTACCACTATTTCCAGCATCCAGAACCCCCAGCTCCAGCCCTGTGTCCAGCCACAGAGCTACTAGTACTATACCAGTGTCTAACACCACCGGAGCCAGCCCAGTGTTCACTTCCAGTCACAGTACCACTGTTCCCAGGATCCAGAACCACCAGCTCCAGCCCTATGTCCAGCCACAGAGCTACTAGTACTATACCCGTGTCTAATACCACCGGAGTCAGCCCAGTGTTCCCTTCCAGTCACAGTACCACTGTTCCCAGCATCCAGAACCCCCAGCTCCAGCCCTGTGTCCAGCCACAGAACTGCTAGTACTATACCAGTGTCTAACACCACCGGAGCCAGCCCAGTGTTCACTTCCAGTCACAGTACCACTGTTCCCAGCTTCCAGAACCCCCAGCTCCAGCCCTGTGTCCAGCCACAGAGCTACTAGTAATATATCAGTGTCTAACACCACCGGAGCCAGCCCAGTGTTCACTTCCAGTCACAGTACCGCTGTTCCCAGCATCCAGAACCTCCAGCTCCAGCCCTGTGTCCAGCCACAGAGCTACTAGTACTATACCAGTGTCTAACACCACCGAAGCCAGTCCAGTGTTCACTTCCAGTCACAGTACTACTGTTCCCAGCATCCAGAACCCCCAGCCCCAGCCCTGTGTCCAGCCATAGATCTACTAGTACTATACCAGTGTCTAACACCACCGCAGCCAGCCCAGTGTTCACTTCCAGTCACAGTACCACTATTCCCAGCATCCAGAACCCCCAGCTCCAGCCCTGTGTCCAGCCACAGAACCACTAGTACTATACCAGTGTCTAACACCACCGGAGCCAACCCAGTGTTCCCTTCCAGTCACAGTACCACTGTTTCCATCATCTAGAACCCCATGCTCCAGTCCTGTGTCCAGCCACCGAACTACTAGTACTATACCAGTGTATAACACCACCGGAGCCAGCCCAGTGTTCACTTCCAGTCACATTACCGCTGTTCCCAGCATCCAGAACCCCCAGCTCCAGCCCTGTGTCCAGCCACAGAGCTACTAGTACTATACCAGTGTCTAACACCACCGGAGCCAGCCCAGTGTTCACTTCTTGTCACAGTACCACTATTCCCAGCATCCAGAACCCCCAGCTCCAGCCCTGTGTCCAGCCACAGAACCACTAGTACTATACCCGTGTCTAACACCACCAGAGCCAGCCCAGTGTTCACTTCCAGTCACAGTACCACTATTCCCAGCATCCAGAACCCCCAGCTCCAGCCCTGTGTCCAGCCACAGAACTACTAGTACTATACCAGTGTCTAACACCACCGGGGCCAGCCCAGTGTTCACTTCCAGTCACAGTACCACTGTTCCCAGCATCCAGAACCCCCAGCTCCAGCCTTGTTTCCAGCCACAGAACTACTAGTACTATACCAGTGTATAACACCACCGGAGCCAGCCCAGTGTTCCCTTCATGTCACAGTACCGCTTTTCCCAGCATCCAGAACCACCAGCTCCAGCCCTGTGTCCAGCCACAGAACTTTTAGTACTATACCAGTGTCTAACACCACCAGAGCCAGCCCAGTGTTTACTTCCAGTCACAGTACCACTGTTCCCAGCATCCAGAACCCCCAACTCCAGCCCTGTGTCCAGCCACAGAACTACTAGTACTATACCAGTGTATAACACCACCGAGCCAGCCCAGTGTTCACTTCCAGTCACAGTACCGCTGTTCCCAGCATCCAGAACCACCAGCTCCAGCCCTGTGTCCAGCCACAGAGCTTCTAGTACTATACCCGTGTCTAACAGCACAAGAGCCAGCCCAGTGTTCACTTCCAGTCACAGTACCACTGTTCCCAGCATCCAGTACCCCCAGCCCCAGCCTTGTGTCCAGCCACAGAACCACTAGTACTATACCAGTGTCTAATACCACCAGAGCCAGCCCAGTGTTTCCTTCCAGTCACAGTACCACTGTTTACCATCATCCAGAACCCCCAGCTCCAGCCCTGTGTCCAGCCACAGAACTACTAGTACTATACCAGTGTCTAACACCACCGGAGCCAGCCCAGTGTTCACTTCCAGTCACAGTACCACTGTTCCCAGCATCCAGAACCCCCAGCTCCAGCTCTGTGTCCAGCCACAGAACTACTAGTACTATACCAGTGTCTAACACCACCAGAGCCAGCCCAGTGTTCACTTCTAGTCACAGTACCACTATTCCCAGCATCCAGAACCTCCAGCTCCAGCCCTGTATCCAGCCACAGAACCACTAGTACTATACCGGTGTCTAACACCACCAGAGCCAGCCCAGTGTTCACTTCCAGTCACAGTACCACTATTCCCAGCATCCAGAACCCCCAGCTCCAGCCCTGTGTCCAGCCACAGAACTACTAGTACTATACCAGTGTCTAACACCACCAGAGCCAGCCCAGTGTTCACTTCCAGTCACAGTACCACTATTCCCAGCATCCAGAACCCCCAGCTCCAGCCCTGTGTCCAGCCACAGAGCTACTAGTACTATACCCGTGTCTAATACCACCGGAGCCAGACCAGTGTTCACTTCCAGTCACAGTACCACTGTTCCAAGCATCCAGAACCACCAGCTCCAGCCCTGTGTCCAGCCACAGAGCTACTAGTACTATACCCGTGTCTAATACCACCGGAGCCAGCCCAGTGTTCTCTTCAAGTCACAGTACCACTGTTCCCAGCATCCAGAACCCCCAGCTCCAGCCCTGTGTCCAGCCACAGAGCTATTAGTACTATACCAGTGTCTAACACCACCGGAGCCTGCCCAGTGTTCACTTCCAGTTACAGTACCGCTGTTCCAAGCATCCAGAACCCCCAGCTCCTGCCCTGTGTCCAGCCACAGAGCTTCTAGTACTATTCCAGTGTCTAACAGCACCAGAACAAGCCCAGTGTTCACTTCCAGTCACAGTACCACTGTTCCCAGCATCCAGAACCCACAGCTCATGCCCTGTGTCCAGCCACAGAACTTCTAGTACTATACCCGTGTCTAACACCACCGGAGCCAGCCCAGTGTTCACTACCAGTCACAGTACCACTGTTCCCAGCATCCAGAACCCCCAGCTCCAGCCCTGTGTCCAGCCACAGAACTACTAGTACTATACCAGTGTCTAACATCACCAGAGCCAGACCAGCGTTCCCTTCCAGTCACAGTACCACTGTTTCCATCATCTAGAACCCCAAGCTCCAGCCCTGTGTCCAGCCACAGAACTACTAGTACTATACCAGTGTATAACACCACCGGAGCCAGCCCAGTGTTCACTTCCAGTCACAGTACCACTGTTCACAGCATCCAGAACCACCAGCTCCAGCCCTGTGTCCAGCCACAGAGCTTCTAGTACTATACCCGTGTCTAACAGAACCAGAGCCAGCCCAGTGTTCACTTCCAGTCACAGTACCACTGTTCCAAGCATCCAGTACCCCCAGCTCCAGCTTTGTGTCCAGCCACAGAACCACTAGTACTATACCAGTGTCTAACACCACCAGAGCCAGCCCAGTGTTCCCTTCCAGGCACAGTACCACTGTTCCCATCATCCAGAACCCCCAGCTCCAGCCCTGTGTCCAGCCACAGAACTAGTAGTACTATACCAGTGTCTAACACGACTGGAGCCAGCCCAGTGTTCACTTCTAGTCACAGTACCACTGTTCCCAGCATCCATAAACCACCAGCTCCAGCCCTGTGTCCAGCCACAGAGCTACTAGTACTATACCCGTGTCTAACACCACCGGAACCAGCCCAGTGTTCACTTTCAGTCACAGTACCGCTGTTCCCAGCATCCTGAATCCCCAGCTTCAGCCCTGTGTCTAGCCACAGAACCACTAGTACTTTACCGGAGTCTAACACCACCAGAGCCAGCCCAGTGTTCACTTCCAGTCACAGTACCACTATTCCCAGCTTCCAGAACCCCCAGCTCCAGCCCTGTGTCCAGCCACTGAGCTACTAGTACTATACCCGTGTCTAATACCACCGGAGCCAGCCCAGTGTTCACTTCCAGTCACAGTACCACTGTTCCCAGCATCAAGAACCACCAGCTCCAGCCCTGTGTCCAGCCACAGAGCTACTAGTACTATACCCGTGTCTAATACCACCGGAGCCAGCCCAGTGTTCACTTCCAGTCACAGTACCACTGTTCCCAGCATCCAGAACCCCCAGCTCCAGCCCTGTGTCCAGCCACAGAGCTACTAGTACTATACCAGTGTCTAACACCACCGGAGCCAGCCCAGTGTTCACTTCCAGTCACAGTACCACTGTTCCCAGCATCCAGAACCCCCAGCTCCAGCCCTGTGTCCAGCCACAGAACTTCTAGTACTATACCCATGTCTAACACCACCGGAGCCAGCCCAGTGTTCACTTCCAGTCACAGTACCACTGTTCCCAGCATCCAGAACCCCCAGCTCCAGCCCTGTGTCCAGCCACAGAACTACTAGTACTATACCAGTGTCTAACACCACCGGAGCCAGCCCAGTGTTCACTTCCAGTCACAGTACCACTGTTCCCAGCATCCAGAACGCCCAGCTCCAGCCCTGTGTCCAGCCACAGAACCACTAGTACTATACCGGAGTCTAACACCACCGGAGCCAGCCCAGTGTTCACTTCCAGTCACAGTACCACTATTCCCAGCATCCAGAACCCCCAGCTCCAGCCCTGTGTCCAGCCACAGAGCTACTAGTACTATACCCGTGTCTAATACCACCGGAGCCAGCCCAGTGTTTACTTCCAGTCACAGTACCACTGTTCCCAGCATCCAGAACCACCAGCTCCAGCCCTGTGTCCGGCGACAGAGCTACTAGTACTATACCCGTGTCTAATACCACCGGAGCCAGCCCAGTGTTCACTTCCAGTCACAGTACCACTGTTCCCAGCATCCAGAACCCCCAGCTCCAGCCCTGTGTCCAGCCACAGAGCTACTAGTACTATACCAGTGTCTAACACCACCGGAGCCAGCCCAGTGTTCACTTCCAGTCACAGTACCACTGTTCCCAGCATCCAGAACCCCCAGCTCCAGCCCTGTGTCCAGCCACAGAACTTCTAGTACTATACCCGTGTCTAACACCACCGGAGCCAGCCCAGTGTTCACTTGCAGTCACAGTACCACTGTTCCCAGCATCCAGAACCCCATGCTCCAGCCCTGTGTCCAGCCACAGAACTACTAGTACTATACAAGTGTCTAACACCACCGGAGCCAGCCCAGTGTTCACTTCCAGTCACAGTACCACTGTTCCCAGCATCCAGAACCCCCAGCTCCAGCCCTGTGTCCAGCCACAGAACCACAAGTACTATACCAGTGTCTAACACCACCGGAGCCAGCCCAGTGTTCACTTCTAGTCACAGTACCACTGTTCCCAGCATCCATAAACCACCAGCTCCAGCCCTGTGTCCAGCCACAGAGCTAGTAGTACTATACCCGTGTCTAACACCACCGGAACCAGCCCAGTGTTCTCTTCCAGTCACAGTACCGCTGTTCCCAGCATCCAGAACCCCCAGCTCCAGCTCTGTGTCCAGCCACAGAACCACTAGTACTATACCGGAGTCTAACACCACCAGAGCCAGCCCAGTGTTCACTTCCAGTCACAGTACCACTATTCCCAGCATCCAGAACCCCCAGCTCCAGCCCTGTGTCCAGCCACAGAGCTACTAGTACTATACCCGTGTCTAATACCACCGGAGCCAGCCCAGTGTTCACTTCCAGTCACAGTACCACTGTTCCCAGCATCCAGAACCACCAGCTCCAGCCCTGTGTCCAGCGACAGAGCTACTAGTACTATACCCGTGTCTAATACCACCGGAGCCAGCCCAGTGTTCACTTCCAGTCACAGTACCACTGTTCCCAGCATCCAGAACCCCCAGCTCCAGCCCTGTGTCCAGCCACAGAACTTCTAGTACTATACCCGTGTCTAACACCACCGGAGCCAGCCCAGTGTTCACTTCCAGTCACAGTACCACTGTTCCCAGCATCCAGAACCCCCAGCTCCAGCCCTGTGTCCAGCCACAGAACTACTAGTACTCTACCAGTGTCTAACACCACCGTAGCCAGCCCAGTGTTCACTTCCAGTCACTGTACCACTGTTCCCAGCATCCAGAACCCCCAGCTCCAGCCCTGTGTCCAGCCACAGATTTACTAGTACTATACCAGTGTCTAACACCACCGTAGCCAGCCCAGTGTTCACTTCCAGTCACAGTACCACTGTTCCCAGCATCCAGAACCCCCAGCTCCAGCCCTGTGTCCAGCCACAGATTTACTAGTACTATACCAGTGTCTAACACCACCGGTGCAAGCCCAGTGTTCCCTTCCAGTCACAGTACCACTGTTCCCAGCATCTAGAACCCTCAGCTCCAGCCCTGTGTCCAGCCCAGAGCTACTAGTACTATTCCAGTGTCTAACACAACCAGAGCCAGCCCAGTGTTCACTTCCAGTCACGGTACCACTGTTCCCAGCATCCAGAACACCCAGCTCCAGCACTGTGTCCAGCCACAGAACTTCTAGTACTATACCAGTGTCTAACACCACCGGAGCCAGCCCAGCGTTCCCTTCCAGTCACAGTACCACTGTTTCCATCATCTAAAACCCCCAGCTCCAGCCCTGTGTCCAGCCACAGAGCTACTAGTACTATACCCGTGTCTAATACCACCGTAGCCAGCCCAGTGTTCACTTCCAGTCACAGTACCACTGTTCCCAGCATCCAGAACCACCAGCTCCAGCCCTGTGTCCAGCGACAGAGCTACTAGTACTATACCCGTGTCTAATACCACCGGAGCCAGCCCAGTGTTCACTTCCAGTCACAGTACCACTGTTCCCAGCATCCAGAACCCCCAGTTCCAGCCCTGTGTCCAGCCACAGAACTTCTAGTACTATACCCGTGTCTAACACCACCGGAGCCAGCCCAGTGTTCACTTCCAGTCACAGTACCACTGTTCCCAGCATCCAGAACCCCCAGCTCCAGCCCTGTGTCCAGCCACAGAACTACTAGTACTATACCAGTGTCTAACACCACCGTAGCCAGCCCAGTGTTCACTTCCAGTCACAGTACCACTGTTCCCAGCATCCAGAACCCCCAGCTCCAGCCCTGTGTCCAGCCACAGATTTACTAGTACTATACCAGTGTCTAACACCACCGTAGCCAGCCCAGTGTTCACTTCCAGTCACAGTACCACTGTTCCCAGCATCCAGAACCCCCAGCTCCAGCCCTGTGTCCAGCCACAGATTTACTAGTACTATACCAGTGTCTAACACCACCGGTGCCAGCCCAGTGTTCCCTTCCAGTCACAGTACCACTGTTCCCAGCATCTAGAACCCTCAGCTCCAGCCCTGTGTCCAGCCCAGAGCTACTAGTACTATACCAGTGTCTAACACAACCGGAGCCAGCCCAGTGTTCACTTCCAGTCACGGTACCACTGTTCCCAGCATCCAGAACACCCAGCTCCAGCACTGTGTCCAGCCACAGAACTTCTAGTACTATACCTGTGTCTAACACCACCGGAGCCAGCCCAGCGTTCCCTTCCAGTCACAGTACCACTGTTTCCATCATCTAGAACCCCCAGCTCCAGCCCTGTGCCTAGCCACAGAGCTACTAGTACTATACCCGTGTCTAATACCACCGGAGCCAGCCCAGTGTTCCCTTCCAGTCACAGTACCACTGTTCCCAGCATCCAGAACCCCCAGCTCTAGCCCTGTGTCCAGCCACAGAGCTACTAGTACTATACCAGTGTCTAACACCACCAGAGCCAGCCCAGTGTTCACTTCCAGTCACAGTACCACTGTTCCCAGCATCCAGAACCCCCAGCTCCAGCCTTGTGTCCAGCCACAGAACTTCTAGTACTATACCCGTGTCTAACACCACCGGAGTCAGCCCAGCGTTCCCTTCCAGTCACAGTACCGCTGTTCCCAGCATCCAGAACCCCCAGCTCCAGTCCTGTGTCCAGCCACAGAGCTTCTAGTTCTATTCCAGTGTCTAACAGCACCAGAGCCAGCCCAGTGTTCACTTCCAGTGACAGTAACACTGCTCCCAGCATCCAGAACCCCCAGCTCCAGCCCTGTGTCCAGCCACAGAACTTCTAGTACTATACCAGTGTCTATCACCACCGGAGCCAGCCCAGTGTTCACTTCTAGTCACAGTACCACTCTTCCCAGCATCCAGAACCCCCAGCTCCAGCCCTGTGTCCAGCCACAGAACCACTAGTACTATACCGGTGTCTAACACCACCAGAGCCAGCCCAGTGTTCACTTCCAGTCACAGTACCACTATTCCCAGCATCCAGAACCCCCGGCTCCAGCCCTGTGTCCAGCCACAGTACTACTAGTACTATACCAATGTCTAACACCACCGGGGCCAGCCCAGTGTTCA
Organism: Pseudophryne corroboree; assembly: GCF_028390025.1. Lineage (NCBI taxonomy): Eukaryota > Metazoa > Chordata > Amphibia > Anura > Myobatrachidae > Pseudophryne > Pseudophryne corroboree. The sequence continues at coordinate 784,153 of NW_026967551.1, forward strand.
CTTCCAGTCACAGTACCACTGATCCCATCATCCAGAACCACCAGCTCCAGCCCTGTGTCCAGCCACAGAACTACTAGTACTATACCCGTGTCTAATACCACCGGAGCAAGCCCAGTGTTCCCTTCCAGTCACAGTACCACTGTTCCCAGCATCCAGAACCCCCAGCTCCAGCCCTGTGTCCAGCCACAGAGCTACTAGTACTATACCAGTGTCTAACACCACCGGAGCCAGCCCAGTGTTCCCTTCCAGTCACAGTACCGCTGTTCCCAGCATCCAGAACCACCAGCTCCAGTCCTGTGTCCAGCCACAGAGCTTCTAGTACTTTTCCAGTGTCTAACAGCACCAGAGCCAACCCAGTGTTCACTTCCAGTCACAGTACCACTGTTCCCAGCATCCAGAACCCCCAGCTTCAGCCCTGTGTCCAGCCACAGAACTTCTAGTACTATACCCGTGTCTAACAACACCGGAGCCAGCCCAGTGTTCACTTCCAGTCAGAGTACCACTGTTCCCAGAATCCAGAACCCCCAGCTCCAGCGCTGTGTCCAGCCACAAAACTACTAGTACTATACCCGTGTCTAACACCACCGGAGCCAGCCCAGTGTTCACTTCCAGTCACAGTACCACTGTACCCAGCATCCAGAACCCCCAGTTCTAGCCCTGTGTCCAGCCACAGAACTACTAGTACTATACCAGTGTCTAACACCACTGGAGCCAGCCCAGTGTTCCCTTCCAGTCTCAGTACCACTGTTTCCATCATCTAGAACCCCCAGCTCCAGCCCTGTGTCCAGCCAAAGATTTACTAGTACTATACCAGTGTCTAACACCACCGGAGCCAGCCCAGTGTTCACTTCCAGTCACAGTACCACTGTTCCCAGCATCCAGAACCCCCAGCTCCAGCCCTGTGTCCAGCCACAGATTTACTAGTACTATACCAGTGTCTAATACCACCGGAGCCAGCCCAGTGTTCACTTCCAGTCACAGTACCACTGTTCCCAGCATCCAGAACCCCCAGCTCCAGCCCTGTGTCCAGCCACAGAACTTCTAGTACTATACCCGTGTCTAACACCACCGGAGCCAGCCCAGTGTTCACTTCCAGTCACAGTACCACTGTTCCCAGCATCCAGAACCCCCAGCTCCAGCCCTGTGTCCAGCCACAGAACTACTAGTACTATACCAGTGTCTAACACCACCGTAGCCAGCCCAGTGTTCACTTCCAGTCACAGTACCACTGTTCCCAGCATCCAGAACCCCCAGCTCCAGCCCTGTGTCCAGCCACAGATTTACTAGTAATATACCAGTGTCTAACACCACCGTAGCCAACCCAGTGTTCACTTCCAGTCACAGTACCACTGTTCCCAGCATCCAGAACCCCCAGCTCCAGCCCTGTGTCCAGCCACAGATTTACTAGTACTATACCAGTGTCTAACACCACCGGTGCCAGCCCAGTGTTCCCTTCCAGTCACAGTACCACTGTTCCCAGCATCTAGAACCCTCAGCTCCAGCCCTGTGTCCAGCCCAGAGCTACTAGTACTATACCAGTGTCTAACACAACCGGAGCCAGCCCAGTGTTCACTTCCAGTCACGGTACCACTGTTCCCAGCATCCAGAACACCAAGCTCCAGCACTGTGTCCAGCCACAGAACTTCTAGTACTATACCTGTGTCTAACACCACCGGAGCCAGCCCAGCGTTCCCTTCCAGTCACAGTACCACTGTTTCCATCATCTAGAACCCCCAGCTCCAGCCCTGTGCCTAGCCACAGAGCTACTAGTACTATACCCGTGTCTAATACCACCGGAGCCAGCCCAGTGTTCCCTTCCAGTCACAGTACCACTGTTCCCAGCATCCAGAACCCCCAGCTCTAGCCCTGTGTCCAGCCACAGAGCTACTAGTACTATACCAGTGTCTAACACCACCGGAGCCAGCCCAGTGTTCACTTCCAGTCACAGTACCACTGTTCCCAGCATCCAGAACCCCCAGCTCCAGCCTTGTGTCCAGCCACAGAACTTCTAGTACTATACCAGTGTCTAACACCACCAGAGCCAGCCCAGCGTTCCCTTCCAGTCACAGTACCGCTGTTCCCAGCATCTAGAACCCCCAGCTCCAGCCATGTGTCCAGCCACAGAACTACTAGTACTATACCAGTGTCTAACACCACCGGAGCAAGCCCAGTATTCCCTTCCAGTCACAGTACCACTGTTACCAGCATCCAGAACCCCCAGCTCCAGTTGTGTGTCCAGCCACAGAACCACTAGTACTATACCGGTGTATAACACCACCGGAGCCAGCCCAGTGTTACCTTCCAGTCACAGTACCGCTGTTCCCAGCATCTAGAACCCCCAGCTCCAGCCATGTGTCCAGCCACAGAACTACTAGAACTATACCAGTGTCTAACACCACCGAAGCCAGCCCAGTGTTCACTTCCAGTCACAGTACCGCTGTTCCCAGCATCCAGAACCCCCAGCTCCAGACCTGTATCCAGCCACAGAGCTTCTAGTACTATACCAGTGTCTAACACCACCGGAGCCAGCCCAGTGTTCACTTCCAGTCATAGTACCACTGTTCCCAGCATCCAGAACCCCCAGCTCCAGCCCTGTGTCCAGCCACAAAACCACTAGTACTATACCGGTGTATAACACCACCGGAGCCAGCCCAGTGTTCCCTTCCAGTCACAGTACCACTGTTCCCAGCATCCAGAACCCCCAGCTCCAGCCCTGTGTCCAGCCACAAAACCACTAGTACTATACCGGTGTATAACACCACCGGAGCCAGCCCAGTGTTCACTTCCAGTCACAGTACCACTGTTCCCATCATCCAGAACCCCCAGCTCCAGCCCTGTGTCAAGCCACAGAACTACTAATACTATACCAGTGTCTAACACCACTGGAGCCAGCCCAGTGTTCCCTTCCAGTCACAGTACCGCTGTTCCCAGCATCTAGAACCCTCAGCTCCAGCCATGTGTCCTGTCACAGTACTTCTAGTACTATACCAGTGTCTAACACCACCGGAGCCAGCCCAGTGTTCACTTCCAGTCACAGTACCATTGTTCCCAGCATCCAAAACCCCCAGCTCCAGCCCTGTGTCCAGCCACAGAGCTACTAGTACTATACCAGTGTCTAACACCACCGGAGCCAGCCCAGTGTTCACTTCCAGTCACAGTACCACTGTTCCCAGGATCCAGAACCACCAGCTCCAGCCCTGTGCCCAGCCACAGAGTTACTTGTACTATACCCGTGTCTAACACCACCGGAGCCAGCCCAGTGTTCCCTTCCAGTCATAGTACCGCTGTTCCCAGCATCTAGAACCCCCAGCTCCAGCCCTTTGCCCAGCCACAGAGCTACTAGTACTATAGCAGTGTCTAACACCACCGGAGCCAGCCCAGTGTTAACTTCCAGTCACAGTACCACTGTTCCCAGCATCCAGAACCCCCAGCTCCAGCCCTGTGTCCAGCCACAGAACTACTAGTACTATACCAGTGTATAACACCACCAGAACCAGCCCAGTGTTCACTTCCAGTCACAGTAACGCTGTTCCCAGGATCCAGAACCTCCAGCTCCAGCCCTGTGTCCAGCCACAAAACCACTAGTACTATACCGGTGTATAACACCACCGGAGCCAGCCCAGTGTTCACTTCCAGTCACAGTACCGCTGTTCCCATAATCCAGAACCCCCAGCTCCAGCCCTGTGTCCAGCCACAGAGCTTCTAGTACTATTCCAGTGTCTAACAGCACCAGAGCCAGCCCAGTGTTCCCTTCCAGTCACAGTACCACTGTTCCCAGCATCCAGAACCCCCAGCTCCAGCCCTGTATCCAGCCACTGATCCACTAGTACTATACCCGTGTCTAACACCACCAGAGCCAGCCCAGTGTTCCCTTCCAGTCACATTACCACTGTTCCCAGCATCCAGAACCACAAGCTCCAGCCCTGTGTCCAGCCACAGAGCTACTAGTAATATACCAGTTTCTAACACCACCGGAGCCAGCCCAGTGTTCCCTCCAGTCACAATACCGCTGTTCCTAGCATCCAGAACCCCCAGCTTCAGCCCTGTGTCCAGCCACAGAACTACTAGTACTATATGAGTGTCTAACACCACCGGAGCCAGCCCAGTGTTCACTTCCAGTCACAGTACCGCTGTTCCCAGCATCCAGAACCCCCAGCTCCAGCCGTGTGTCCAGCCACAGCACCACTAGTACTATACCAGGGTCTAACACCACCGGAGCCAGCCCAGTGTTCACTTACAGTCACAGTACCACTGTTCCCAGCATCCAGAACCCCCATCTCCAGCCTTGTTTCCAGCCACAGAACCACTAGTACTATACCAGTGTCTAACACCACCGGAGCCAGCCCAGTGTTCACTTCCTGTCACAGTACCACTGTTCCCAGCATCCAGAACCCCCAGCTCCAGCCCTGTGTCCAGCCACAGAGCTACTAGTACTATACCAGTGTCTAACACCACCGGAGCCAGCCCAGTGTTCACTTCCAGTCACAGTACCACTGTTCCCAGGATCCAGAACCACCAGCTCCAGCCCTGTGTCCAGCCACAGAACTACTAGTACTATACCAGTGTCTAACACCACCGGAGCCAGCCCAGTGTTCCCTTCCAGTCACAGTACCACTGTTACCAGCATCCAGAACCCCCAGCTCCAGTTGTGTGTCCAGCCACAGAACCACTAGTACTATACCGGTGTATAACACCACCGGAGCCAGCCCAGTGTTCCCTTCCAGTCACAGTACCGCTGTTCCCAGCATCTAGAACCCCCAGCTCCAGCCCTGTGTCCAGCCACAGAACTACTAGTACTATACCAGTGTCTAACACCACCGGAGCCAGCCCAGTGTTCACTTCCAGTCACAGTACCGCTGTTCCCAGCATCCTGAACCCCCAGCTCCAGCCCTGTATCCAGCCACAGAGCTTCTAGTACTATACCAGTGTCTAACACCACCGGAGCCAGCCCAGTGTTCACTTCCAGTCATAGTACCACTGTTCCCAGCATCCAGAACCCCAGCTCCAGCCCTGTGTCCAGCCACAAAACCACTAGTACTATACCGGTGTATAACACCACCGGAGCCAGCCCAGTGTTCCCTTCCAGTCACAGTACCACTGTTCCCAGCATCCAGAACCCCCAGCTCCAGCCCTGTGTCCAGCCACAAAACCACTAGTACTATACCGGTGTATAACACCACCGGAGCCAGCCCAGTGTTCCCTTCCAGTCACAGTACCACTGTTCCCATCATCCAGAACCCCCAGCTCCAGCCATGTGTCCAGCCACAGAACTACTAGTACTATACCAGTGTCTAACACCACCGGAGCCAGCCCAGTGTTCCCTTCCAGTCACAGTACCGCTGTTCCCAGCATCTAGAACCCTCAGCTCCAGCCATGTGTCCTGTCACAGAACTAGTAGTACTATACCAGTGTCTAACACCACCGGAGCCAGCCCAGTGTTCACTTCCAGTCACAGTACCGCTGTTCCCAGCATCCAGAACCCCAAGCTCCAGCCCTGTATCCAGCCACAGAACTTCTAGTACTATACCAGTGTCTAACACCACCGGAGCCAGCCCAGTGTTTACTTCCAGTCACAGTACCACTGTTCCCAGCACCCAAAACCCCCAGCTCCAGCCCTGTGTCCAGCCACAGAACTACTAGTACTATACCCGTGTCTAACCCCACCGGAGCCAGCCCAGTGTTTACTTCCAGTCACAGTACCATTGTTCCCAGCATCCAAAACCCCCAGCTCCAGCCGTGTGTCCAGCCACAGCACCACTAGTACTATACCAGGGTCTAACACCACCGGAGCCAGCCCAGTGTTCCCTTCCAGTCACAGTACCACTGTTCCCAGCATCCAAAACCCCCAGCTCCAGCCCTGTGTCCAGCCACAGAACTACTAGTACTATACCCGTGTCTAACACCACCGGAGCCAGCCCAGTGTTCACTTCCAGTCACAGTACCATTGTTCCCAGCATCCAAAACCCCCAGCTCCAGCCGTGTGTCCAGCCACAGAACCACTAGTACTATACCAGGGTCTAACACCACCGGAGCCAGCCCAGTGTTCACTTCCAGTCACAGTACCACTGTTCCCAGCATCCAGAACCCCCTTCTCCAGCCTTGTTTCCAGCCACAGAACTACTAGTACTATACCAGTGTCTAACACCACCGGAGCCAGCCCAGTGTTCACTTCCTGTCACAGTACCACTGTTCCCAGCATCCAGAACCCCAAGCTCCAGCCCTGTGTCCAGCCACAGAGCTACTAGTACTATACCAGTATCTAACACCACCGGAGCCAGCCCAGTGTTCACTTCCAGTCACAGTACCACTGTTCCCAGGATCCAGAACCACCAGCTCCAGCCCTATGTCCAGCCACAGAGCTACTAGTACTATACCCGTGTCTAATACCACCAGAGCCAGCCCAGTGTTCCCTTCCAGTCACAGTACCACTGTTCCCAGCTTCCAGAACCCCCAGCTCCAGCCCTGTGTCCAGCCACAGAGCTACTAGTACTATATCAGTGTCTAACACCACCGGAGCCAGCCCAGTGTTCACTTCCAGTCACAGTACCGCTGTTCCCAGCATCCAGAACCTCCAGCTCCAGCCCTGTGTCCAGCCACAGAGCTACTAGTACTATACCAGTGTCTAACACCACCGAAGCCAGTCCAGTGTTCACTTCCAGTCACAGTACTACTGTTCCCAGCATCCAGAACCCCCAGCCCCAGCCCTGTGTCCAGCCATAGATCTACTAGTACTATACCAGTGTCTAACACCACCGGAGCCAGCCCAGTGTTCACTTCCAGTCACAGTACCACTATTCCCAGCATCCAGAACCCCCAGCTCCAGCCCTGTGTCCAGCCACAGAACCACTAGTACTATACCAGTGTCTAACACCACCGGAGCCAACCCAGTGTTCCCTTCCAGTCACAGTACCACTGTTTCCATCATCTAGAACCCCATGCTCCAGTCCTGTGTCCAGCCACCGAACTACTAGTACTATACCAGTGTATAACACCACCGGAGCCAGCCCAGTGTTCACTTCCAGTCACATTACCGCTGTTCCCAGCATCCAGAACCCCCAGCTCCAGCCCTGTGTCCAGCCACAGAGCTACTAGTACTATACCAGTGTCTAACACCACCGGAGCCAGCCCAGTGTTCACTTCTTGTCACAGTACCACTATTCCCAGCATCCAGAACCCCCAGCTCCAGCCCTGTGTCCAGCCACAGAACCACTAGTACTATACCAGTGTCTAACACCACCAGAGCCAGCCCAGTGTTCCCTTCCAGTCACAGTACCGCTTTTCCCAGCATCCAGAACCCCCAGATCCAGCCCTGTATCCAGCCACAGAACTACTAGTACTATACCAGTGTCTAACACCACCGGAGCCAGCCCAGTGTTCCCTTCCAGTCACAGTACCACTGTTCCCAGCATCCAGAACCCCCAGCTCCAGCCCTGTGTCCAGCCACAGAACTACTAGTACTATACCAGTGTCTAACACCACCGGAGCCAGCCCAGTGTTCACTTCCTGTCACAGTACCACTGTTCCCAGCATCCAGAACCCCAAGCTCCAGCCCTGTGTCCAGCCACAGAGCTACTAGTACTATACCAGTGTCTAACACCACCGGAGCCAGCCCAGTGTTCACTTCCAGTCACAGTACCACTGTTCCCAGGATCCAGAACTACCAGCTCCAGCCCTATGTCCAGCCACAGAGCTACTAGTACTGTACCCGTGTCTAATACCACCGGAGCCAGCCCAGTGTTCCCTTCCAGTCACAGTACCACTGTTCCCAGCATCCAGAACCCCCAGCTCCAGCCCTGTGTCCAGCCACAGAACTACTAGTACTATACCAGTGTCTAACACCACCGGAGCCAGCCCAGTGTTCACTTCCAGTCACAGTACCACTGTTCCCAGCTTCCAGAACCCCCAGCTCAAGCCCTGTGTCCAGCCACAGAGCTACTAGTACTATATCAGTGTCTAACACCACCGGAGCCAGCCCAGTGTTCACTTCCAGTCACAGTACCGCTGTTCCCAGCATCCAGAACCTCCAGCTCCAGCCCTGTGTCCAGCCACAGAGCTACTAGTACTGTACCAGTGTCTAACACCACCGAAGCCAGTCCAGTGTTCACTTCCAGTCACAGTACTACTGTTCCCAGCATCCAGAACCCCCAGCCCCAGCCCTGTGTCCAGCCATAGATCTACTAGTACTATACCAGTGTCTAACACCACCGGAGCCAGCCCAGTGTTCACTTCCAGTCACAGTACCACTATTCCCAGCATCCAGAACCCCCAGCTCCAGCCCTGTGTCCAGCCACAGAACCACTAGTACTATACCAGTGTCTAACACCACCGGAGCCAACCCAGTGTTCCCTTCCAGTCACAGTACCACTGTTTCCATCATCTAGAACCCCATGCTCCAGTCCTGTGTCCAGCCACCGAACTACTAGTACTATACCAGTGTATAACACCACCGTAGCCAGCCCAGTGTTCACTTCCAGTCACATTACCGCTGTTCCCAGCATCCAGAACCCCCAGCTCCAGCCCTGTGTCCAGCCACAGAGCTACTAGTACTATACCAGTGTCTAACACCACCGGAGCCAGCCCAGTGTTCACTTCTTGTCACAGTACCACTATTCCCAGCATCCAGAACCCCCAGCTCCAGCCCTGTGTCCAGCCACAGAACCACTAGTACTATACCAGTGTCTAACACCACCAGAGCCAGCCCAGTCTTCCCTTCCAGTCACAGTACCGCTGTTCCCAGCATCCAGAACCCCCAGATCCAGCCCTGTATCCAGCCACAGAACTACTAGTACTATACCAGTGTCTAACACCACCGGAGCCAGCCCAGTGTTCCCTTCCAGTCACAGTACCACTGTTCCCAGCATCCAGAACCCCCAGCTCCAGCCCTGTGTCCAGCCACAGAACTACTAGTACTATACCAATGTCTAACACCACCGGAGCCAGCCCAGTGTTCCCTTCCAGTCACAGTACCACTGTTACCAGCATCCAGAACCCCCAGCTCCAGTTGTGTGTCCAGCCACAGAACCACTAGTACTATACCGGTGTATAACACCACCGAAGCCAGCCCAGTGTTCCCTTCCAGTCACAGTACCGCTGTTCCCAGCATCTAGAACCCCCAGCTCCAGCCATGTGTCCAGCCACAGAACTACTAGTACTATACCAGTGTCTAACACCACCGGAGCCAGCCCAGTGTTCCCTTCCAGTCACAGTACCACTGTTCCCATCATCCAGAACCCCCAGCTCCAGCCCTGTGTCAAGCCACAGAACTACTAATACTATACCAGTGTCTAACACCACTGGAGCCAGCCCAGTGTTCCCTTCCAGTCACAGTACCGCTGTTCCCAGCATCTAGAACCCCCAGCTCCAGCCCTGTGTCCAGCCACAGAACCACTAGTACTATACCGGTGTATAACACCACCGGAGCCAGCCCAGTGTTCCCTTCCAGTCACAGTACCACTGTTACCAGCATCCAGAACCCCCAGCTCCAGTTGTGTGTCCAGCCACAGAACCACTAGTACTATACCAGTGTCTAACACCACCAGAGCCAGCCCAGTGTTCCCTTCCAGTCACAGTACCGCTGTTCCCAGCATCCAGAACCCCCAGCCCCAGCCCTGTATCCAGCCACAGAACTACTAGTACTATACCAGTGTCTAACACCACCGGAGCCAGCCCAGTGTTCCCTTCCAGTCACAGTACCACTGTTCCCAGCATCCAGAACCCCCAGCTCCAGCCCTGTGTCCAGCCACAGAACTACTAGTACTATACCAGTGTCTAACACCACCGGAGCCAGCCCAGTGTTCCCTTCCAGTCACAGTACCACTGTTACCAGCATCCAGAACCCCCAGCTCCAGTTGTGTGTCCAGCCACAGAACCACTAGTACTATACCGGTGTATAACACCACCGGAGCCAGCCCAGTGTTCACTTCCAGTCACAGTACCGCTGTTCCCAGCATCCAGAACCCCCAGCTCCAGACCTGTGTCCAGCCACAGAGCTTCTAGTACTATACCAGTGTCTAACACCACCGGAGCCAGCCCAGTGTTCACTTCCAGTCATAGTACCACTGTTCCCAGCATCCAGAACCCCCTGCTCCAGCCCTGTGTCCAGCCACAAAACCACTAGTACTATACCGGTGTATAACACCACCGGAGCCAGCCCAGTGTTCCCTTCCAGTCACAGTACCACTGTTCCCATCATCCAGAACCCCCAGCTCCAGCCCTGTGTCAAGCCACAGAACTACTAATACTATACCAGTGTCTAACACCACTGGAGCCAGCCCAGTGTTCCCTTCCAGTCACAGTACCACTGTTCCCAGCATCCAGAACCCCCAGCTCCAGCCCTGTGTCCAGCCACAGAACTACTAGTACTATACCAGTGTCTAACACCACCGGAGCCAGCCCAGTGTTCCCTTCCAGTCACAGTACCGCTGTTCCCAGCATCTAGAACCCTCAGCTCCAGCCATGTGTCCTGTCACAGAACTTCTAGTACTATACCAGTGTCTAACACCACCGGAGCCAGCCCAGTGTTCACTTCCAGTCACAGTACCACTGTTCCCAGCATCCAAAACCCCCAGCTCCAGCCCTGTGTCCAGCCACAGAGCTACTAGTACTATACCAGTGTCTAACACCACCGGAGCCAGCCCAGTGTTCACTTCCAGTCACAGTACCACTGTTCCCAGGATCCAGAACCACCAGCTACAGCCCTGTGCCCAGCCACAGAGTTACTTGTACTATACCCGTGTCTAACACCACCGGAGCCAGCCCAGTGTTCCCTTCCAGTCATAGTACCGCTGTTCCCAGCATCTAGAACCCCCAGCTCCAGCCCTTTGCCCAGCCACAGAGCTACTAGTACTATACCAGTGTCTAACACCACCGGAGCCAGCCCAGTGTTAACTTCCAGTCACAGTACCACTGTTCCCAGCATCCAGAACCCCCAGCTCCAGCCCTGTGTCCAGCCACAGAACTACTAGTACTATACCAGTGTATAACACCACCAGAACCAGCCCAGTGTTCACTTCCAGTCACAGTACCGCTGTTCCCAGGATCCAGAACCTCCAGCTCCAGCCCTGTGTCCAGCCACAAAACCACTAGTACTATACCGGTGTATAACACCACCGGAGCCAGCCCAGTGTTTACTTCCAGTCACAGTACCACTGTTCCCAGCATCCAGAACCCCCAGCTCCAGCCCTGTATCCAGCCACAGAACCACTAGTACTATACCAGTGTCTAACACCACCGGAGCCAGCCCAGTGTTCCCTTCCAGTCATAGTACCACTGTTCCCAGCATCCAGAACCCCCAGCTCCAGCCCTGTATCCAGCCACAGAACCACTAGTACTATACCCGTGTCTAACACCACCAGAGCCAGTCCAGTGTTCCCTTCCAGTCACATTACCCCTGTTCCCAGCATCCAGAACCCCCAGATCCAGCCCTGTGTCCAGCCACAGAGCTTCTAGTACTATACCAGTGTCTAACACCACCGGAGCCAGCCCAGTGTTCCCTTCCAGTCACAGTACCACTGATCCCAGCATCCAGAACCCCCAGCTCCAGTTGTGTGTCCAGCCACAGAACCACTAGTACTATACCGGTGTATAACACCACCGGAGCCAGCCCAGTGTTCCCTTCCAGTCACAGTACCGCTGTTCCCAGCATCTAGAACCCCCAGCTCCAGCCATGTGTCCAGCCACAGAACTACTAGTACTATACCAGTGTCTAACACCACCAGAGCCAGCCCAGTGTTCCCTTCCAGTCACAGTACCACTGTTCCCATCATCCAGAACCCCCAGCTCCAGCCCTGTGTCAAGCCACAGAACTACTAATACTATACCAGTGTCTAACACCACTGGAGCCAGCCCAGTGTTCCCTTCCAGTCACAGTACCGCTGTTCCCAGCATCTAGAACCCCCAGCTCCAGCCCTGTGTCCAGCCACAGAACCACTAGTACTATACCGGTGTATAACACCACCGGAGCCAGCCCAGTGTTCCCTTCCAGTCACAGTACCACTGTTACCAGCATCCAGAACCCCCAGCTCCAGTTGTGTGTCCAGCCACAGAACCACTAGTACTATACCAGTGTCTAACACCACCAGAGCCAGCCCAGTGTTCCCTTCCAGTCACAGTACCGCTGTTCCCAGCATCCAGAACCCCCAGATCCAGCCCTGTATCCAGCCACAGAACTACTAGTACTATACCAGTGTCTAACACCACCGGAGCCAGCCCAGTGTTCCCTTCCAGTCACAGTACCACTGTTCCCAGCATCCAGAACCCCCAGCTCCAGCCCGGTGTCCAGCCACAGAACTACTAGTACTATACCAGTGTCTAACACCACCGGAGCCAACCCAGTGTTCCCTTCCAGTCACAGTACCACTGTTACCAGCATCCAGAACCCCCAGCTCCAGTTGTGTGTCCAGCCACAGAACCACTAGTACTATAACGGTGTATAACACCACCGGAGCCAGCCCAGTGTTCCCTTCCAGTCACAGTACCGCTGTTCCCAGCATCTAGAACCCCCAGCTCCAGCCATGTGTCCAGCCACAGAACTACTAGTACTATACCAGTGTCTAACACCACCGGAGCCAGCCCAGTGTTCCCTTCCAGTCACAGTACCACTGTTCGCATCATCCAGAACCCCCAGCTCCAGCCCTGTGTCAAGCCACAGATCTACTAATACTATACCAGTGTCTAACACCACTGGAGCCAGCCCAGTGTTCCCTTCCAGTCACAGTACCGCTGTTCCCAGCATCTAGAACCCCCAGCTCCAGCCCTGTGTCCAGCCACAGAACCACTAGTACTATACCGGTGTATAACACCACCGGAGCCTGCCCAGTGGTCCCTTCCAGTCACAGTACCACTGTTACCAGCATCCAGAACCCCCAGCTCCAGCCCTGTGTCCAGCCACAGAACCACTAGTACTATACCGGTGTATAACACCACCGGAGCCAGCCCAGTGTTCCCTTCCAGTCACAGTACCGCTGTTCCCAGCATCTGGAACCCCCAGCTCCAGCCCTGTGTCCAGCCACAGAACCACTAGTACTATACCAGTGTCTAACACCACCAGAGCCAGCCCAGTGTTCCCTTCCAGTCACAGTACCGCTGTTCCCAGCATCCAGAACCCCCAGATCCAGCCCTGTATCCAGCCACAGAACTACTAGTACTATACCAGTGTCTAACACCACCGGAGCCAGCCCAGTGTTCCCTTCCAGTCACAGTACCACTGTTCCCAGCATCCAGAACCCCCAGCTCCAGCCCTGTGTCCAGCCAAAGAACTACTAGTACTATACCAGGGTCTAACACCACCGGAGCCAGCCCAGTGTTCCCTTCCAGTCACAGTACCACTGTTACCAGCATCCAGAACCCCCAGCTCCAGTTGTGTGTCCAGCCACAGAACCACTAGTACTATACCGGTGTATAACACCACCGGAGCCAGCCCAGTGTTCCCTTCCAGTCACAGTACCGCTGTTCCCAGCATCTAGAACCCCCAGCTCCAGCCATGTGTCCAGCCACAGAAATACTAGTACTATACCAGTGTCTAACACCACCGGAGCAAGCCCAGTATTCCCTTCCAGTCACAGTACCACTGTTACCAGCATCCAGAACCCCCAGCTCCAGTTGTGTGTCCAGCCACAGAACCACTAGTACTATACCGGTGTATAACACCACAGGAGCCAGCCCAGTGTTCCCTTCCAGTCACAGTACCGCTGTTCCCAGCATCTAGAACCCCCAGCTCCAGCCATGTGTCCAGCCACAGAACTACTAGAACTATACCAGTGTCTAACACCACCGGAGCCAGCCCAGTGTTCACTTCCAGTCACAGTACCGCTGTTCCCAGCATCCAGAACCCCCAGCTCCAGACCTGTATCCAGCCACAGAGCTTCTAGTACTATACCAGTGTCTAACACCACCGGAGCCAGCCCAGTGTTCACTTCCAGTAATAGTACCACTGTTCCCAGCAACCAGAACCCCCAGCTCCAGCCCTGTGTCCAGCCACAAAACCACTAGTACTATACCGGTATATAACACCACCGGAGCCAGCCCAGTGTTCCCTTCCAGTCACTGTACCACTGTTCCCAGCATCCAGAACCCCCAGCTCCAGCCCTGTGTCCAGCCACAAAACCACTAGTACTATACCGGTGTATAACACCACCGGAGCCAGCCCAGTGTTCCCTTCCAGTCACAGTACCACTGTTCCCATCATCCAGAACCCCCAGCTCCAGCCCTGTGTCAAGCCACAGAACTACTAATACTATACCAGTGTCTAACACCACTGGAGCCAGCCCAGTGTTCCCTTCCAGTCACAGTACCGCTGTTCCCAGCATCTAGAACCCTCAGCTCCAGCCATGTGTCCTGTCACAGAACTTCTAGTACTATACCAGTGTCTAACACCACCGGAGCCAGCCCAGTGTTCACTTCCAGTCACAGTACCATTGTTCCCAGCATCCAAAACCCCCAGCTCCAGCCCTGTATCCAGCCACAGAGCTTCTAGAACTATACCAGTGTCTAACACCACCGGAGCCAGCCCAGTGTTCACTTCCAGTCATAGTACCACTGTTCCCAGCATCCAGAACCCCCAGCTCCAGCCCTGTGTCCAGCCACAAAACCACTAGTACTATACCGGTATATAACACCACCGGAGCCAGCCCAGTGTTCCCTTCCAGTCACAGTACCACTGTTCCCAGCATCCAGAACCCCCAGCTCCAGCCCTGTGTCCAGCCACAAAACCACTAGTACTATACCGGTGTATAACACCACCGGAGCCAGCCCAGTGTTCCCTTCCAGTCACAGTACCACTGTTCCCATCATCCAGAACCCCCAGCTCCAGCCCTGTGTCAAGCCACAGAACTACTAATACTATACCAGTGTCTAACACCACTGGAGCCAGCCCAGTGTTCCCTTCCAGTCACAGTACCGCTGTTCCCAGCATCTAGAACCCTCAGCTCCAGCCATGTGTCCTGTCACAGAACTTCTAGTACTATACCAGTGTCTAACACCACCGGAGCCAGCCCAGTGTTCACTTCCAGTCACAGTACCATTGTTCCCAGCATCCAAAACCCCCAGCTCCAGCCCTGTGTCCAGCCACAGAGCTACTAGTACTATACCAGTGTCTAACACCACCGGAGCCAGCCCAGTGTTCACTTCCAGTCACAGTACCACTGTTCCCAGGATCCAGAACCACCAGCTCCAGCCCTGTGCCCAGCCACAGAGTTACTTGTACTATACCCGTGTCTAACACCACCGGAGCCAGCCCAGTGTTCCCTTCCAGTCATAGTACCGCTGTTCCCAGCATCCAGAACCCCCAGCTCCAGCCCTTTGCCCAGCCACAGAGCTACTAGTACTATACCAGTGTCTAACACCACCGGAGCCAGCCCAGTGTTAACTTCCAGTCACAGTACCACTGTTCCCAGCATCCAGAACCCCCAGCTCCAGCCCTGTGTCCAGCCACAGAACTACTAGTACTATACCAGTGTATAACACCACCAGAACCAGCCCAGTGTTCACTTCCAGTCACAGTACCGCTGTTCCCAGGATCCAGAACCTCCAGCTCCAGCCCTGTGTCCAGCCACAAAACCACTAGTACTATACCGGTGTATAACACCACCGGAGCCAGCCCAGTGTTCACTTCCAGTCACAGTACCACTGTTCCCAGCATCCAGAACCCCCAGCTCCAGCCCTGTATCCAGCCACAGAACCACTAGTACTATACCAGTGTCTAACACCACCGGAGCCAGCCCAGTGTTCCCTTCCAGTCATAGTACCACTGTTCCCAGCATCCAGAACCCCCAGCTCCAGCCCTGTATCCAGCCACAGAACCACTAGTACTATACCCGTGTCTAACACCACCAGAGCCAGTCCAGTGTTCCCTTCCAGTCACATTACCGCTGTTCCCATAATCCAGAACCCCCAGCTCCAGCCCTGTGTCCAGCCACAGAGCTTCTAGTACTATTCCAGTGTCTAACAGCACCAGAGCCAGCCCAGTGTTCACTTCCAGTCACAGTACCATTGTTCCCAGCATCCAAAACCCCCATCTCCAGCCCTGTGTCCAGCCACAGAGCTACTAGTACTACACCAGTGTCTAACACCACCGGAGCCAGCCCAGTGTTCACTTCCAGTCACAGTACCACTGTTCCCAGGATCCAGAACCACCAGCTCCAGCCCTGTGCCCAGCCACAGAGTTACTTGTACTATACCCGTGTCTAACACCACCGGAGCCAGCCCAGTGTTCCCTTCCAGTCATAGTACCGCTGTTCCCAGCATCTAGAACCCCCAGCTCCAGCCCTTTGCCCAGCCACAGAGCTACTAGTACTATACCAGTGTCTAACACCACCGGAGCCAGCCCAGTGTTAACTTCCAGTCACAGTACCACTGTTCCCAGCATCCAGAACCCCCAGCTCCAGCCCTGTGTCCAGCCACAGAACTACTAGTACTATACCAGTGTATAACACCACCAGAACCAGCCCAGTGTTCACTTCCAGTCACAGTACCGCTGTTCCCAGGATCCAGAACCTCCAGCTCCAGCCCTGTGTCCAGCCACAAAACCACTAGTACTATACCGGTGTATAACACCACCGGAGCCAGCCCAGTGTTCACTTCCAGTCACAGTACCACTGTTCCCAGCATCCAGAACCCCCAGCTCCAGCCCTGTATCCAGCCACAGAACCACTAGTACTATACCAGTGTCTAACACCACCGGAGCCAGCCCAGTGTTCCCTTCCAGTCATAGTACCACTGTTCCCAGCATCC
Organism: Pseudophryne corroboree; assembly: GCF_028390025.1. NCBI lineage: Eukaryota > Metazoa > Chordata > Amphibia > Anura > Myobatrachidae > Pseudophryne > Pseudophryne corroboree. Next base: position 800,881 of record NW_026967551.1, read on the forward strand.
AGAACCCCCAGCTCCAGCCCTGTATCCAGCCACAGAACCACTAGTACTATACCCGTGTCTAACACCACCAGAGCCAGTCCAGTGTTCCCTTCCAGTCACATTACCGCTGTTCCCATAATCCAGAACCCCCAGCTCCAGCCCTGTGTCCAGCCACAGAGCTTCTAGTACTATTCCAGTGTCTAACAGCACCAGAGCCAGCCCAGTGTTCCCTTCCAGTCACAGTACCACTGTTCCCAGCATCCAGAACCCCCAGCTCCAGCCCTGTATCCAGCCACTGATCCACTAGTACTATACCCGTGTCTAACACCACCAGAGCCAGCCCAGTGTTCCCTTCCAGTCACATTACCACTGTTCCCAGCATCCATAACCACAAGCTCCAGCCCTGTGTCCAGCCACAGAGCTACTAGTAATATACCAGTTTCTAACACCACCGGAGCCAGCCCAGTGTTCCCTCCAGTCACAATACCGCTGTTCCTAGCATCCAGAACCCCCAGCTTCAGCCCTGTGTCCAGCCACAGAACTACTAGTACTATATGAGTGTCTAACACCACCGGAGCCAGCCCAGTGTTCACTTCCAGTCACAGTACCGCTGTTCCCAGCATCCAGAACCCCCAGCTCCAGCCGTGTGTCCAGCCACAGCACCACTAGTACTATACCAGGGTCTAACACCACCGGAGCCAGCCCAGTGTTCACTTCCAGTCACAGTACCACTGTTCCCAGCATCCAGAACCCCCATCTCCAGCCTTGTTTCCAGCCACAGAACTACTAGTACTATACCAGTGTCTAACACCACCGGAGCCAGCCCAGTGTTCCCTTCCAGTCACAGTACCACTGTTCCCAGCATCCAGAACCCCCAGCTCCAGCCCTGTGTCCAGCCACAGAGCTACTAGTACTATACCAGTGTCTAACACCACCGGAGCCAGCCCAGTGTTCACTTCCAGTCACAGTACCACTGTTCCCAGGATCCAGAACCACCAGCTCCAGCCCTGTGTCCAGCCACAGAACTACTAGTACTATACCAGTGTCTAACACCACCGGAGCCAGCCCAGTGTTCCCTTCCAGTCACAGTACCACTGTTACCAGCATCCAGAACCCCCAGCTCCAGTTGTGTGTCCAGCCACAGAACCACTAGTACTATACCGGTGTATAACACCACCGGAGCCAGCCCAGTGTTCCCTTCCAGTCACAGTACCGCTGTTCCCAGCATCTAGAACCCCCAGCTCCAGCCCTGTGTCCAGTCACAGAACTACTAGTACTATACCAGTGTCTAACACCACCGGAGCCAGCCCAGTGTTCACTTCCAGTCACAGTACCGCTGTTCCCAGCATCCAGAACCCCCAGCTCCAGCCCTGTATCCAGCCACAGAGCTTCTAGTACTATACCAGTGTCTAACACCACCGGAGCCAGCCCAGTGTTCACTTCCAGTCATAGTACCACTGTTCCCAGCATCCAGAACCCCCAGCTCCAGCCCTGTGTCCAGCCACAAAACCACTAGTACTATACCGGTGTATAACACCACCGGATCCAGCCCAGTGTTCCCTTCCAGTCACAGTACCACTGTTCCCAGCATCCAGAACCCCCAGCTCCAGCCCTGTGTCCAGCCACAAAACCACTAGTACTATACCGGTGTATAACACCACCGGAGCCAGCCCAGTGTTCCCTTCCAGTCACAGTACCACTGTTCCCATCATCCAGAACCCCCAGCTCCAGCCATGTGTCCAGCCACAGAACTACTAGTACTATACCAGTGTCTAACACCACCGGAGCCAGCCCAGTGTTCCCTTCCAGTCACAGTACCGCTGTTCCCAGCATCTAGAACCCTCAGCTCCAGCCATGTGTCCTGTCACAGAACTACTAGTACTATACCAGTGTCTAACACCACCGGAGCCAGCCCAGTGTTCACTTCCAGTCACAGTACCGCTGTTCCCAGCATCCAGAACCCCAAGCTCCAGCCCTGTATCCAGCCACAGAACTTCTAGTACTATACCAGTGTCTAACACCACCGGAGCCAGCCAAGTGTTTACTTCCAGTCACAGTACCACTGTTCCCAGCATCCAAAACCCCCAGCTCCAGCCCTGTGTCCAGCCACAGAACTACTAGTACTATACCCGTGTCTAACCCCACCGGAGCCAGCCCAGTGTTTACTTCCAGTCACAGTACCATTGTTCCCAGCATCCAAAACCCCCAGCTCCAGCCGTGTGTCCAGCCACAGCACCACTAGTACTATACCAGGGTCTAACACCACCGGAGCCAGCCCAGTGTTCCCTTCCAGTCACAGTACCACTGTTCCCAGCATCCAAAACCCCCAGCTCCAGCCCTGTGTCCAGCCACAGAACTACTAGTACTATACCCGTGTCTAACACCACCGGAGCCAGCCCAGTGTTCACTTCCAGTCACAGTACCATTGTTCCCAGCATCCAAAACCCCCAGCTCCAGCCGTGTGTCCAGCCACAGAACCACTAGTACTATACCAGGGTCTAACACCACCGGAGCCAGCCCAGTGTTCACTTCCAGTCACAGTACCACTGTTCCCAGCATCCAGAACCCCCATCTCCAGCCTTGTTTCCAGCCACAGAACTACTAGTACTATACCAGTGTCTAACACCACCGGAGCCAGCCCAGTGTTCACTTCCTGTCACAGTACCACTATTTCCAGCATCCAGAACCCCCAGCTCCAGCCCTGTGTCCAGCCACAGAGCTACTAGTACTATACCAGTGTCTAACACCACCGGAGCCAGCCCAGTGTTCACTTCCAGTCACAGTACCACTGTTCCCAGGATCCAGAACCACCAGCTCCAGCCCTATGTCCAGCCACAGAGCTACTAGTACTATACCCGTGTCTAATACCACCGGAGTCAGCCCAGTGTTCCCTTCCAGTCACAGTACCACTGTTCCCAGCATCCAGAACCCCCAGCTCCAGCCCTGTGTCCAGCCACAGAACTGCTAGTACTATACCAGTGTCTAACACCACCGGAGCCAGCCCAGTGTTCACTTCCAGTCACAGTACCACTGTTCCCAGCTTCCAGAACCCCCAGCTCCAGCCCTGTGTCCAGCCACAGAGCTACTAGTAATATATCAGTGTCTAACACCACCGGAGCCAGCCCAGTGTTCACTTCCAGTCACAGTACCGCTGTTCCCAGCATCCAGAACCTCCAGCTCCAGCCCTGTGTCCAGCCACAGAGCTACTAGTACTATACCAGTGTCTAACACCACCGAAGCCAGTCCAGTGTTCACTTCCAGTCACAGTACTACTGTTCCCAGCATCCAGAACCCCCAGCCCCAGCCCTGTGTCCAGCCATAGATCTACTAGTACTATACCAGTGTCTAACACCACCGCAGCCAGCCCAGTGTTCACTTCCAGTCACAGTACCACTATTCCCAGCATCCAGAACCCCCAGCTCCAGCCCTGTGTCCAGCCACAGAACCACTAGTACTATACCAGTGTCTAACACCACCGGAGCCAACCCAGTGTTCCCTTCCAGTCACAGTACCACTGTTTCCATCATCTAGAACCCCATGCTCCAGTCCTGTGTCCAGCCACCGAACTACTAGTACTATACCAGTGTATAACACCACCGGAGCCAGCCCAGTGTTCACTTCCAGTCACATTACCGCTGTTCCCAGCATCCAGAACCCCCAGCTCCAGCCCTGTGTCCAGCCACAGAGCTACTAGTACTATACCAGTGTCTAACACCACCGGAGCCAGCCCAGTGTTCACTTCTTGTCACAGTACCACTATTCCCAGCATCCAGAACCCCCAGCTCCAGCCCTGTGTCCAGCCACAGAACCACTAGTACTATACCCGTGTCTAACACCACCAGAGCCAGCCCAGTGTTCACTTCCAGTCACAGTACCACTATTCCCAGCATCCAGAACCCCCAGCTCCAGCCCTGTGTCCAGCCACAGAACTACTAGTACTATACCAGTGTCTAACACCACCGGGGCCAGCCCAGTGTTCACTTCCAGTCACAGTACCACTGTTCCCAGCATCCAGAACCCCCAGCTCCAGCCTTGTTTCCAGCCACAGAACTACTAGTACTATACCAGTGTATAACACCACCGGAGCCAGCCCAGTGTTCCCTTCATGTGACAGTACCGCTTTTCCCAGCATCCAGAACCACCAGCTCCAGCCCTGTGTCCAGCCACAGAACTTTTAGTACTATACCAGTGTCTAACACCACCAGAGCCAGCCCAGTGTTTACTTCCAGTCACAGTACCACTGTTCCCAGCATCCAGAACCCACAACTCCAGCCCTGTGTCCAGCCACAGAACTACTAGTACTATACCAGTGTATAACACCACCGAGCCAGCCCAGTGTTCACTTCCAGTCACAGTACCGCTGTTCCCAGCATCCAGAACCACCAGCTCCAGCCCTGTGTCCAGCCACAGAGCTTCTAGTACTATACCCGTGTCTAACAGCACAAGAGCCAGCCCAGTGTTCACTTCCAGTCACAGTACCACTGTTCCCAGCATCCAGTACCCCCAGCCCCAGCCTTGTGTCCAGCCACAGAACCACTAGTACTATACCAGTGTCTAATACCACCAGAGCCAGCCCAGTGTTTCCTTCCAGTCACAGTACCACTGTTTACCATCATCCAGAACCCCCAGCTCCAGCCCTGTGTCCAGCCACAGAACTACTAGTACTATACCAGTGTCTAACACCACCGGAGCCAGCCCAGTGTTCACTTCCAGTCACAGTACCACTGTTCCCAGCATCCAGAACCCCCAGCTCCAGCTCTGTGTCCAGCCACAGAACTACTAGTACTATACCAGTGTCTAACACCACCAGAGCCAGCCCAGTGTTCACTTCTAGTCACAGTACCACTATTCCCAGCATCCAGAACCTCCAGCTCCAGCCCTGTATCCAGCCACAGAACCACTAGTACTATACCGGTGTCTAACACCACCAGAGCCAGCCCAGTGTTCACTTCCAGTCACAGTACCACTATTCCCAGCATCCAGAACCCCCAGCTCCAGCCCTGTGTCCAGCCACAGAACTACTAGTACTATACCAGTGTCTAACACCACCAGAGCCAGCCCAGTGTTCACTTCCAGTCACAGTACCACTATTCCCAGCATCCAGAACCCCCAGCTCCAGCCCTGTGTCCAGCCACAGAGCTACTAGTACTATACCCGTGTCTAATACCACCGGAGCCAGACCAGTGTTCACTTCCAGTCACAGTACCACTGTTCCAAGCATCCAGAACCACCAGCTCCAGCCCTGTGTCCAGCCACAGAGCTACTAGTACTATACCCGTGTCTAATACCACCGGAGCCAGCCCAGTGTTCTCTTCAAGTCACAGTACCACTGTTCCCAGCATCCAGAACCCCCAGCTCCAGCCCTGTGTCCAGCCACAGAGCTATTAGTACTATACCAGTGTCTAACACCACCGGAGCCTGCCCAGTGTTCACTTCCAGTTACAGTACCGCTGTTCCAAGCATCCAGAACCCCCAGCTCCTGCCCTGTGTCCAGCCACAGAGCTTCTAGTACTATTCCAGTGTCTAACAGCACTAGAACAAGCCCAGTGTTCACTTCCAGTCACAGTACCACTGTTCCCAGCATCCAGAACCCACAGCTCATGCCCTGTGTCCAGCCACAGAACTTCTAGTACTATACCCGTGTCTAACACCACCGGAGCCAGCCCAGTGTTCACTACCAGTCACAGTACCACTGTTCCCAGCATCCAGAACCCCCAGCTCCAGCCCTGTGTCCAGCCACAGAACTACTAGTACTATACCAGTGTCTAACATCACCAGAGCCAGACCAGCGTTCCCTTCCAGTCACAGTACCACTGTTTCCATCATCTAGAACCCCAAGCTCCAGCCCTGTGTCCAGCCACAGAACTACTAGTACTATACCAGTGTATAACACCACCGGAGCCAGCCCAGTGTTCACTTCCAGTCACAGTACCACTGTTCACAGCATCCAGAACCACCAGCTCCAGCCCTGTGTCCAGCCACAGAGCTTCTAGTACTATACCCGTGTCTAACAGAACCAGAGCCAGCCCAGTGTTCACTTCCAGTCACAGTACCACTGTTCCAAGCATCCAGTACCCCCAGCTCCAGCTTTGTGTCCAGCCACAGAACCACTAGTACTATACCAGTGTCTAACACCACCAGAGCCAGCCCAGTGTTCCCTTCCAGGCACAGTACCACTGTTCCCATCATCCAGAACCCCCAGCTCCAGCCCTGTGTCCAGCCACAGAACTAGTAGTACTATACCAGTGTCTAACACGACTGGAGCCAGCCCAGTGTTCACTTCTAGTCACAGTACCACTGTTCCCAGCATCCATAAACCACCAGCTCCAGCCCTGTGTCCAGCCACAGAGCTACTAGTACTATACCCGTGTCTAACACCACCGGAACCAGCCCAGTGTTCACTTTCAGTCACAGTACCGCTGTTCCCAGCATCCTGAATCCCCAGCTTCAGCCCTGTGTCTAGCCACAGAACCACTAGTACTTTACCGGAGTCTAACACCACCAGAGCCAGCCCAGTGTTCACTTCCAGTCACAGTACCACTATTCCCAGCTTCCAGAACCCCCAGCTCCAGCCCTGTGTCCAGCCACTGAGCTACTAGTACTATACCCGTGTCTAATACCACCGGAGCCAGCCCAGTGTTCACTTCCAGTCACAGTACCACTGTTCCCAGCATCAAGAACCACCAGCTCCAGCCCTGTGTCCAGCCACAGAGCTACTAGTACTATACCCGTGTCTAATACCACCGGAGCCAGCCCAGTGTTCACTTCCAGTCACAGTACCACTGTTCCCAGCATCCAGAACCCCCAGCTCCAGCCCTGTGTCCAGCCACAGAGCTACTAGTACTATACCAGTGTCTAACACCACCGGAGCCAGCCCAGTGTTCACTTCCAGTCACAGTACCACTGTTCCCAGCATCCAGAACCCCCAGCTCCAGCCCTGTGTCCAGCCACAGAACTTCTAGTACTATACCCGTGTCTAACACCACCGGAGCCAGCCCAGTGTTCACTTCCAGTCACAGTACCACTGTTCCCAGCATCCAGAACCCCCAGCTCCAGCCCTGTGTCCAGCCACAGAACTACTAGTACTATACCAGTGTCTAACACCACCGGAGCCAGCCCAGTGTTCACTTCCAGTCACAGTACCACTGTTCCCAGCATCCAGAACGCCCAGCTCCAGCCCTGTGTCCAGCCACAGAACCACTAGTACTATACCGGAGTCTAACACCACCGGAGCCAGCCCAGTGTTCACTTCCAGTCACAGTACTACTATTCCCAGCATCCAGAACCCCCAGCTCCAGCCCTGTGTCCAGCCACAGAGCTACTAGTACTATACCCGTGTCTAATACCACCGGAGCCAGCCCAGTGTTTACTTCCAGTCACAGTACCACTGTTCCCAGCATCCAGAACCACCAGCTCCAGCCCTGTGTCCGGCGACAGAGCTACTAGTACTATACCCGTGTCTAATACCACCGGAGCCAGCCCAGTGTTCACTTCCAGTCACAGTACCACTGTTCCCAGCATCCAGAACCCCCAGCTCCAGCCCTGTGTCCAGCCACAGAGCTACTAGTACTATACCAGTGTCTAACACCACCGGAGCCAGCCCAGTGTTCACTTCCAGTCACAGTACCACTGTTCCCAGCATCCAGAACCCCCAGCTCCAGCCCTGTGTCCAGCCACAGAACTTCTAGTACTATACCCGTGTCTAACACCACCGGAGCCAGCCCAGTGTTCACTTGCAGTCACAGTACCACTGTTCCCAGCATCCAGAACCCCATGCTCCAGCCCTGTGTCCAGCCACAGAACTACTAGTACTATACAAGTGTCTAACACCACCGGAGCCAGCCCAGTGTTCACTTCCAGTCACAGTACCACTGTTCCCAGCATCCAGAACCCCCAGCTCCAGCCCTGTGTCCAGCCACAGAACCACAAGTACTATACCAGTGTCTAACACCACCGGAGCCAGCCCAGTGTTCACTTCTAGTCACAGTACCACTGTTCCCAGCATCCATAAACCACCAGCTCCAGCCCTGTGTCCAGCCACAGAGCTAGTAGTACTATACCCGTGTCTAACACCACCGGAACCAGCCCAGTGTTCTCTTCCAGTCACAGTACCGCTGTTCCCAGCATCCAGAACCCCCAGCTCCAGCTCTGTGTCCAGCCACAGAACCACTAGTACTATACCGGAGTCTAACACCACCAGAGCCAGCCCAGTGTTCACTTCCAGTCACAGTACCACTATTCCCAGCATCCAGAACCCCCAGCTCCAGCCCTGTGTCCAGCCACAGAGCTACTAGTACTATACCCGTGTCTAATACCACCGGAGCCAGCCCAGTGTTCACTTCCAGTCACAGTACCACTGTTCCCAGCATCCAGAACCACCAGCTCCAGCCCTGTGTCCAGCGACAGAGCTACTAGTACTATACCCGTGTCTAATACCACCGGAGCCAGCCCAGTGTTCACTTCCAGTCACAGTACCACTGTTCCCAGCATCCAGAACCCCCAGCTCCAGCCCTGTGTCCAGCCACAGAACTTCTAGTACTATACCCGTGTCTAACACCACCGGAGCCAGCCCAGTGTTCACTTCCAGTCACAGTACCACTGTTCCCAGCATCCAGAACCCCCAGCTCCAGCCCTGTGTCCAGCCACAGAACTACTAGTACTCTACCAGTGTCTAACACCACCGTAGCCAGCCCAGTGTTCACTTCCAGTCACTGTACCACTGTTCCCAGCATCCAGAACCCCCAGCTCCAGCCCTGTGTCCAGCCACAGATTTACTAGTACTATACCAGTGTCTAACACCACCGTAGCCAGCCCAGTGTTCACTTCCAGTCACAGTACCACTGTTCCCAGCATCCAGAACCCCCAGCTCCAGCCCTGTGTCCAGCCACAGATTTACTAGTACTATACCAGTGTCTAACACCACCGGTGCAAGCCCAGTGTTCCCTTCCAGTCACAGTACCACTGTTCCCAGCATCTAGAACCCTCAGCTCCAGCCCTGTGTCCAGCCACAGAGCTACTAGTACTATTCCAGTGTCTAACACAACCAGAGCCAGCCCAGTGTTCACTTCCAGTCACGGTACCACTGTTCCCAGCATCCAGAACACCCAGCTCCAGCACTGTGTCCAGCCACAGAACTTCTAGTACTATACCAGTGTCTAACACCACCGGAGCCAGCCCAGCGTTCCCTTCCAGTCACAGTACCACTGTTTCCATCATCTAAAACCCCCAGCTCCAGCCCTGTGTCCAGCCACAGAGCTACTAGTACTATACCCGTGTCTAATACCACCGTAGCCAGCCCAGTGTTCACTTCCAGTCACAGTACCACTGTTCCCAGCATCCAGAACCACCAGCTCCAGCCCTGTGTCCAGCGACAGAGCTACTAGTACTATACCCGTGTCTAATACCACCGGAGCCAGCCCAGTGTTCACTTCCAGTCACAGTACCACTGTTCCCAGCATCCAGAACCCCCAGTTCCAGCCCTGTGTCCAGCCACAGAACTTCTAGTACTATACCCGTGTCTAACACCACCGGAGCCAGCCCAGTGTTCACTTCCAGTCACAGTACCACTGTTCCCAGCATCCAGAACCCCCAGCTCCAGCCCTGTGTCCAGCCACAGAACTACTAGTACTATACCAGTGTCTAACACCACCGTAGCCAGCCCAGTGTTCACTTCCAGTCACAGTACCACTGTTCCCAGCATCCAGAACCCCCAGCTCCAGCCCTGTGTCCAGCCACAGATTTACTAGTACTATACCAGTGTCTAACACCACCGTAGCCAGCCCAGTGTTCACTTCCAGTCACAGTACCACTGTTCCCAGCATCCAGAACCCCCAGCTCCAGCCCTGTGTCCAGCCACAGATTTACTAGTACTATACCAGTGTCTAACACCACCGGTGCCAGCCCAGTGTTCCCTTCCAGTCACAGTACCACTGTTCCCAGCATCTAGAACCCTCAGCTCCAGCCCTGTGTCCAGCCCAGAGCTACTAGTACTATACCAGTGTCTAACACAACCGGAGCCAGCCCAGTGTTCACTTCCAGTCACTGTACCACTGTTCCCAGCATCCAGAACACCCAGCTCCAGCACTGTGTCCAGCCACAGAACTTCTAGTACTATACCTGTGTCTAACACCACCGGAGCCAGCCCAGCGTTCCCTTCCAGTCACAGTACCACTGTTTCCATCATCTAGAACCCCCAGCTCCAGCCCTGTGCCTAGCCACAGAGCTACTAGTACTATACCCGTGTCTAATACCACCGGAGCCAGCCCAGTGTTCCCTTCCAGTCACAGTACCACTGTTCCCAGCATCCAGAACCCCCAGCTCTAGCCCTGTGTCCAGCCACAGAGCTACTAGTACTATACCAGTGTCTAACACCACCAGAGCCAGCCCAGTGTTCACTTCCAGTCACAGTACCACTGTTCCCAGCATCCAGAACCCCCAGCTCCAGCCTTGTGTCCAGCCACAGAACTTCTAGTACTATACCCGTGTCTAACACCACCGGAGTCAGCCCAGCGTTCCCTTCCAGTCACAGTACCGCTGTTCCCAGCATCCAGAACCCCCAGCTCCAGTCCTGTGTCCAGCCACAGAGCTTCTAGTTCTATTCCAGTGTCTAACAGCACCAGAGCCAGCCCAGTGTTCACTTCCAGTGACAGTAACACTGCTCCCAGCATCCAGAACCCCCAGCTCCAGCCCTGTGTCCAGCCACAGAACTTCTAGTACTATACCAGTGTCTATCACCACCGGAGCCAGCCCAGTGTTCACTTCTAGTCACAGTACCACTCTTCCCAGCATCCAGAACCCCCAGCTCCAGCCCTGTGTCCAGCCACAGAACCACTAGTACTATACCGGTGTCTAACACCACCAGAGCCAGCCCAGTGTTCACTTCCAGTCACAGTACCACTATTCCCAGCATCCAGAACCCCCGGCTCCAGCCCTGTGTCCAGCCACAGTACTACTAGTACTATACCAATGTCTAACACCACCGGGGCCAGCCCAGTGTTCACTTCCAGTCACAGTACCACTGATCCCATCATCCAGAACCACCAGCTCCAGCCCTGTGTCCAGCCACAGAACTACTAGTACTATACCCGTGTCTAATACCACCGGAGCAAGCCCAGTGTTCCCTTCCAGTCACAGTACCACTGTTCCCAGCATCCAGAACCCCCAGCTCCAGCCCTGTGTCCAGCCACAGAGCTACTAGTACTATACCAGTGTCTAACACCACCGGAGCCAGCCCAGTGTTCCCTTCCAGTCACAGTACCGCTGTTCCCAGCATCCAGAACCACCAGCTCCAGTCCTGTGTCCAGCCACAGAGCTTCTAGTACTTTTCCAGTGTCTAACAGCACCAGAGCCAACCCAGTGTTCACTTCCAGTCACAGTACCACTGTTCCCAGCATCCAGAACCCCCAGCTTCAGCCCTGTGTCCAGCCACAGAACTTCTAGTACTATACCCGTGTCTAACAACACCGGAGCCAGCCCAGTGTTCACTTCCAGTCAGAGTACCACTGTTCCCAGAATCCAGAACCCCCAGCTCCAGCGCTGTGTCCAGCCACAAAACTACTAGTACTATACCCGTGTCTAACACCACCGGAGCCAGCCCAGTGTTCACTTCCAGTCACAGTACCACTGTACCCAGCATCCAGAACCCCCAGTTCTAGCCCTGTGTCCAGCCACAGAACTACTAGTACTATACCAGTGTCTAACACCACTGGAGCCAGCCCAGTGTTCCCTTCCAGTCTCAGTACCACTGTTTCCATCATCTAGAACCCCCAGCTCCAGCCCTGTGTCCAGCCACAGATTTACTAGTACTATACCAGTGTCTAACACCACCGGAGCCAGCCCAGTGTTCACTTCCAGTCACAGTACCACTGTTCCCAGCATCCAGAACCCCCAGCTCCAGCCCTGTGTCCAGCCACAGATTTACTAGTACTATACCAGTGTCTAATACCACCGGAGCCAGCCCAGTGTTCACTTCCAGTCACAGTACCACTGTTCCCAGCATCCAGAACCCCCAGCTCCAGCCCTGTGTCCAGCCACAGAACTTCTAGTACTATACCCGTGTCTAACACCACCGGAGCCAGCCCAGTGTTCACTTCCAGTCACAGTACCACTGTTCCCAGCATCCAGAACCCCCAGCTCCAGCCCTGTGTCCAGCCACAGAACTACTAGTACTATACCAGTGTCTAACACCACCGTAGCCAGCCCAGTGTTCACTTCCAGTCACAGTACCACTGTTCCCAGCATCCAGAACCCCCAGCTCCAGCCCTGTGTCCAGCCACAGATTTACTAGTAATATACCAGTGTCTAACACCACCGTAGCCAACCCAGTGTTCACTTCCAGTCACAGTACCACTGTTCCCAGCATCCAGAACCCCCAGCTCCAGCCCTGTCTCCAGCCACAGATTTACTAGTACTATACCAGTGTCTAACACCACCGGTGCCAGCCCAGTGTTCCCTTCCAGTCACAGTACCACTGTTCCCAGCATCTAGAACCCTCAGCTCCAGCCCTGTGTCCAGCCCAGAGCTACTAGTACTATACCAGTGTCTAACACAACCGGAGCCAGCCCAGTGTTCACTTCCAGTCACGGTACCACTGTTCCCAGCATCCAGAACACCAAGCTCCAGCACTGTGTCCAGCCACAGAACTTCTAGTACTATACCTGTGTCTAACACCACCGGAGCCAGCCCAGCGTTCCCTTCCAGTCACAGTACCACTGTTTCCATCATCTAGAACCCCCAGCTCCAGCCCTGTGCCTAGCCACAGAGCTACTAGTACTATACCCGTGTCTAATACCACCGGAGCCAGCCCAGTGTTCCCTTCCAGTCACAGTACCACTGTTCCCAGCATCCAGAACCCCCAGCTCTAGCCCTGTGTCCAGCCACAGAGCTACTAGTACTATACCAGTGTCTAACACCACCGGAGCCAGCCCAGTGTTCACTTCCAGTCACAGTACCACTGTTCCCAGCATCCAGAACCCCCAGCTCCAGCCTTGTGTCCAGCCACAGAACTTCTAGTACTATACCAGTGTCTAACACCACCAGAGCCAGCCCAGCGTTCCCTTCCAGTCACAGTACCGCTGTTCCCAGCATCCAGAACCCCCAGCTCCAGTCCTGTGTCCAGCCACAGAGCTTCTAGTACTATTCCAGTGTCTAACAGCACCAGAGCCAGCCCAGTGTTCACTTCCAGTCACAGTACCGCTGTTCCCAGCATCCAGAACCCCCAGCTCCAGCCCTGTGTCCAGCCACAGAACTTCTAGTACTATACCAGTGTCTATCACCACCGGAGCCAGCCCAGTGTTCACTTCTAGTCACAGTACCACTATTCCCAGCATCCAGAACCCCCAGCTCCAGCCCTGTGTCCAGCCACAGAACCACTAGTACTATACCGGTGTCTAACACCACCAGAGCCAGCCCAGTGTTCACTTCCAGTCACAGTACCACTATTCCCAGCATCCAGAACCCCCAGCTCCAGCCCTGTGTCCAGCCACAGAACTACTAGTACTATACCAATGTCTAACACCACCGGGGCCAGCCCAGTGTTCACTTCCAGTCACAGTACCACTGATCCCATCATCCAGAACCACCAGCTCCAGCCCTGTGTCCAGCCACAGAACTACTAGTACTATACCCGTGTCTAATACCACCGGAGCCAGCCCAGTGTTCCCTTCCAGTCACAGTACCACTGTTCCCAGCATCCAGAACCCCCAGCTCCAGCCCTGTGTCCAGCCACAGAGCTACTAGAACTATACCAGTGTCTAACACCACCGGAGCCAGCCCAGTGTTCCCTTCCAGTCACAATACCGCTGTTCCCAGCATCCAGAACCACCAGCTCCAGTCCTGTGTCCAGCCACAGAGCTTCTAGTACTTTTCCAGTGTCTAACAGCACCAGAGCCAGCCCAGTGTTCACTTCCAGTCACAGTACCACTGTTCCCAGCATCCAGAACCCCCAGCTCCAGCCCTGTGTCCAGCCACAGAACTTCTAGTACTATACCCGTGTCTAACACCACCGGAGCCAGCCCAGTGTTCACTTCCAGTCAGAGTACCACTGTTCCCAGAATCCAGAACCCCCAGCTCCAGCGCTGTGTCCAGCCACAAAACTACTAGTACTATACCCGTGTCTAACACCACCGGAGCCAGCCCAGTGTTCACTTCCAGTCACAGTACCACTGTTCCCAGCATCCAGAACCCCCAGTTCTAGCCCTGTGTCCAGCCACAGAACTACTAGTACTATACCAGTGTCTAACACCACTGGAGCCAGCCCAGTGTTCCCTTCCAGTCTCAGTACCACTGTTTCCATCATCTAGAACCCCCAGCTCCAGCCCTGTGTCCAGCCACAGATTTACTAGTACTATACCAGTGTCTAACACCACCGGAGCCAGCCCAGTGTTCACTTCCAGTCACAGTACCACTGTTCCCAGCATCTAGAACCCTGAGCTCCAGCCTTGTTTCCAGCAACAGAACTTCTAGTACTATACCAGTGTCTAACACCACCGGAGCCAGCCCAGCATTCCCTTCCAGTCACAGTACCACTGTTTCCATCATCTAGAACCCCCAGCTCCAGCCCTGTGCCCAGCCACAGAGCTACTAGTACTATACCAGTGTCTAACACCACCGGAGCCAGCCCAGTGTTCACTTCCAGTCACAGTACCGCTGCTCCCAGCATCCAGAACCCCCAGCTCCAGTCCTGTGTCCAGCCACAGAACTACTAGTACTATACCAGTGTCTAACACCACCGGAGCCAGCCCAGCATTCCCTTCCAGTCACAGTACCACTGTTTCCATCATCTAGAACCCCAAGCTCCAGCCCTGTGTCCAGCCACAGAACTACTAGTACAATACCAGTGTATAACACCACCGGAGCCAGCCCAGTGTTCACTTCCAGTCACAGTACCACTGTTCCCAGCATCCAGAACCCCCAGCTCCAGCCCTGTGTCCAGCCACAGAACCACTAGTACTATACCGGTGTATAACACCACCGGAGCCAGCCCAGTGTTCACTTCCAGTCACAGTACCGCTGTTCCCAGCATCCAGCATCTGTGTTCCCAGCATCTGTGTCCAGCCACAGAGCTTCTAGTACTATACCCGTGTCTAACACCACCGGAGCCAGCCCAGTGTTCACTTCCAGTCACAGTACCGCTGTTCCCAGCATCCAGAACCCCCAGCTCCAGTCCTGTGTCCAGCCACAGAGCTTCTAGTACTATTCCAGTGTCTAACAGCACCAGAGCCAGCCCAGTGTTCACTTCCAGTCACAGTACCACTGTTCCCAGTATCCAGAACCCCCAGCTCCAGCCCTGTGTCCAGCCACAGAATTTCTAGTACTATACCCGCGTCTAACACCACCGGAGCCAGCCCAGTGTTCACTTCCAGTCACAGTACCACTGTTCCCAGCATCCAGAACCCCCAGCTCCAGCCCTGTGTCCAGCCACAAAACTACTAGTACTATACCCGTGTCTAACACCACCGGAGCCAGCCCAGTGTTCACTTCCAGTCACAGTACCACTGTTCCCAGCATCCAGAACCCCCAGCTCTAGCCCTGTGTCCAGCCACAGAACTACTAGTACTATACCAGTGTCTAACACCACTGGAGCCAGCCCATTGTTCCCTTCCAGTCACAGTACCACTGTTTCCATCATCTAGAACCCCCAGCTCCAGCCCTGTGTCCAGCCACAGATTTACTAGTACTATACCAGTGTCTAACACCTCTGGAGCCAGCCCAGTGTTCCCTTCCAGTCACAGTACGACTGTTTCCATCATCTAGAACCCCCAGCTCCAGCCCTGTGCCCAGCCACAGAGCTACTAGTACTATACCCGTGTCTAATACCTCCGGAGCCAGCCCAGTGTTCCCTTCTAGTCACAGTACCACTGTTCCCAGCATCCAGAACCCCCAGCTCCAGCCCTGTGTCCAGCCACAGAGCTACTAGTACTATACCAGGGTCTAACACCACCGGAGCCAGCCCAGCGTTCCCTTCCAGTCACATTACCACTGTTTCCATCATCTAGAACCCCAAGCTCCAGCCCTGTGTCCAGCCACAATACTACTAGTACTATACCAGTGTCTAACACCACCGGAGCCAGCCCAGTGTTCACTTTCAGTCACAGTACCACTGTTCCCAGCATCCAGAACCCCCAGCTCCAGCCCTGTGTCCAGCCACAGAGCTACTAGTACTATATCAGTGTCTAACACCACCGGAGCCAGCCCAGTGTTCCCTTCCAGTCACAGTACTGCTGTTCCCAGCATCTAGAACCCTCAGCTCCAGCCCTGTTTCCAGCCACAGAACTTCTAGTACTATACCAGAGTCTAACACCACCGGAGCCAGCCCAGCGTTCCCTTCCAGTCACAGTACCACTGTTTCCATCATCTAGAACCCCCAGCTCCAGCCCTGTGCCCAGCCACAGAGCTACTAGTACTATACCCGTGTCTAATACCACCGGAGCCAGCCCAGTGTTCCATTCCAGTCACAGTACCACTGTTCCCAGCATCCAGAACCACCAGCTCCAGCCCTGTGTCCAGCCACAGAGCTTCTATTACTATACCCGTGTCTAACAGCACCAGAGCCAGCCCAGTGTTCACTTCCAGTCACAGTACCACTGTTCCCAGCATCCAGAACCCCCAGCTCCAGCCCTGTGTCCAGCCACAGTACTAGTACTATACCCATGTCTAACACCATAGGAGCCAGCCCAGTGTTCACTTCCAGTCACAGTACCACTGTTCCCAGCATCCAGAACCCCCAGCTCCAGCCCTGTGTCCAGCCACAGAACTACTAGTACTATACCAGTGTCTAACACCACCGGAGCCAGCCCAGTGTTCACTTCCAGGCACAATACCACTGTTCCCAGCATCCAGAACCCCCAGCTCCAGCCCTGTGTCCAGCCACAGAGCTACTAGTACTATACCAGTGTCTAACACCGCCGGAACCAGCCCAGTGTTCCCTTCCAGTCACAGTACCACTGTTCCCAGCATCCAGAACCACCAGCTCCAGCCCTGTGTCCAGCCACAGAACTACTAGTACTATACCCGTGTCTAACACCACCAGAACCAGCCCAGTGTTCACTTCCAGTCACAATACCACTGTTCCCAGCATCCAGAACCCCCAGCTCCAGCCCAGTGTCCAGCCACAGCGCTACTAGTACTATACCAGTGTCTAACACCGCCGGAGCCAGCCCAGTGTTCCCTTCCAGTCACAGTACCACTGTTCCCAGCATCCAGAACCCCCAGCTCCAGCCCTGTGTCCAGCCACAGAACTACTAGTACTATACCAGTGTCTAACACCACCAGAGCCAGCCCAGTGTTCCCTTCCAGTCACAGTACCACTATTCCCAGCATCCAGATCCCCCAGCTCCAGCCGTGTCCAGCCACAGAGCTACTAGTACTATACCAGTGTCTAACACCACCGGAGCCAGCCCAGTGTTCCCTTCCAGTCACAGTACCACTATTCCCAGCATCCAGAACCCCCAGCTCCAGCCTTGTGTCCAGCCACAGAGCTACTAGTACTATACCAGTGTCTAACGCCACTGGAGCCAGCCCAGTGTTCCCTTCCAGTCACAGTACCACTGTTCCCAGCATCCAGAACCCCCGGCTCCAGCCCTGTGTCCAGCCACAGAACTACTAGTACTATACCAGTGTCTAACACCACCGGAGCCAGCCCAGTGTACACTTCCAGTCACAGTACCACTGTTCCCAGCATCCAGAACCCCCAGCTCCAGCCCTGTGTCCAGCCACAGATTTACTAGTACTATACCAGTGTCTAACACCACCGGAGCCAGCCCAGTGTTCCCTTCCAGTCACAGTACCACTGTTCCCAGCATCCAGAACCACCAGCTCCAGCCCTGTGTCCAGCCACAGAACTACTAGTACTATACCCGTGTCTAACACCACCAGAACCAGCCCAGTGTTCACTTCCAGTCACAATACCACTGTTCCCAGCATCCAGAACCCCCAGCTCCAGCCCAGTGTCCAGCCACAGCGCTACTAGTACTATACCAGTGTCTAACACCACCGGAGCCAGCCCAGTGTTCCCTTCCAGTCACAGTACCACTGTTCCCAGCATCCAGAACCCCCAGCTCCAGCCCTGTGTCCAGCCACAGAACTACTAGTACTATACCAGTGTCTAACACCACCAGAGCCTGCCCAGTGTTCCCTTCCAGTCACAGTACCACTATTCCCAGCATCCAGATCCCCCAGCTCCAGCCGTGTCCAGCCACAGAGCTACTAGTACTATACCAGTGTCTAACACCACCGGAGCCAGCCCAGTGTTCCCTTCCAGTCACAGTACCACTATTCCCAGCATCCAGAACCCCCAGCTCCAGCCTTGTGTCCAGCCACAGAGCTACTAGTACTATACCAGTGTCTAACACCACCGGAGCCAGCCCAGTGTTCCCTTCCAGTCACAGTACCACTGTTCCCAGCATCCAGAACCCCCGGCTCCAGCCCTGTGTCCAGCCACAGAACTACTAGTACTATACCAGTGTCTAACACCACCGGAGCCAGCCCAGTGTTCACTTCCAGTCACAGTACCACTGTTCCCAGCATCCAGAACCCCCAGCTCCAGCCCTGTGTCCAGCCACAGATTTACTAGTACTATACCAGTGTCTAACACCACCGGAGCCAGCCCAGTGTTCCCTTCCAGTCACAGTACCACTGTTTCCATCATCTAGAACCCCCAGCTCCAGCCCTGTGCCCAGCCACAGAGCTACTAGTACTATACCCGTGTCTAATACCACCGGAGCCAGCCCAGTGTTCCCTTCTAGTCACAGTACCACTGTTCCCAGCATCCAGAACCCCCAGCTCCAGCCCTGTGTCCAGCCACAGAGCTACTAGTACTATACCAGTGTCTAACACCACTGGAGCCAGCCCAGTGTTCCCTTCCAGTCACAGTACCACTGTTCCCAGCATCCAGAACCCCCAGCTCCAGCCCTGTGTCCAGCCACAGATTTTCTAGTACTATACCCGTGTCTAACACCACCGGAGCCAGCCCAGTGTTCACTTCCAGTCACAGTACCGCTGTTCCCAGCATCTAGAACCCTCAGATCCATCCCTGTTTCCAGCCACAGAACTTCTAGTACTATACCAGTGTCTAACACCACCGGAGCCAGCCCAGCGTTCACTTCCAGTCACAGTACCACTGTTTCCATCATCTAGAACCCCCAGCTCCAGCGCTTTGCCCAGCCACAGAGCTACTAGTACTATACCCGTGTCTAATACCACCGGAGCCAGCCCAGTGTTCCCTTCCAGTCACAGTACCACTGTTCCCAGCATCCAGAACCACCAGCTCCAGCCCTGTGTCCAGCCACAGAGCTTCTAGTACTATACCCGTGTCTAACAGCACCAGAGCAAGCCCAGGGTTCACTTCCAGTCACAGTACCACTGTTCCCAGCATCCAGAACCCCCAGCTCCAGCCCTGTGTCCAGCCACAGTACTAGTACTATACCCGTGTCTAACACCATAGGAGCCAGCCCCGTGTTCACTTCCAGTCACAGTACCACTGTTCCCAGCATCCAGAACCCCCAGCTCCAGCCCTGTGTCCAGCCACAGAACTACTAGTACTATATCAGTGTCTAACACCACCAGAGCCAGCCCAGTGTTCACTTCCAGTCACAGTACCACTATTCCCAGCATCCAGATTCCCCAACTCCAGCCCTGTGTCCAGCCACAGTGCTACTAGTACTATACCAGTGTCTAACACCACCGGAGCCAGCCCAGTGTTCACTTCCAGTCACAATACCACTGTTCCCAGCATCCAGAACCCCCAGCTCCAGCCCTGTGTCCAGCCACAGAGCTACTAGTACTATACCAGTGTCTAACACCACCGGAGCCAGCCCAGTGCTCCCTTCCAGTCACAGTACCACTGTTCTTAGCATCCAGAACCCCCGGCTCCAGCCCTGTGTCCAGCCACAGAACTACTAGTACTATACCAGGGTCTAACACCATATGAGCCAGCCCAGTGTTTACTTCCAGTCACAGTACCGCTGTTCCCAGCATCCAGAACCCCCAGCCCTGTGTCCAGCCACAGAACTACTAGTACTATACCAGTGTCTAACACCACCGGAGCCAGCCCAGTGTTCACTTCCAGTCATAGTACCACTGTTCCCAGCATCCAGAACCTCTAGCTCCAGCCCTGTGTCCAGCCACAGAGCTACTAGTACTATTCCAGTGTCTAACACCACCGGAGCCAGCCCAGTGTTCCCTTCCAGTCACAATACCACTGTTCCCAGCATCCAGAACCTCTAGCTCCAGCCCTGTGTCCAGCCACAGAACTACTAGTACTATACCAGTGTCTAACACCACCGGAGCCAGCCCAGTGTTCTCTTCCAGTCACAATACCACTGTTCCCAGCATCCAGTACCCCCAGCTCCAGCCCTGTGTCCAGCCACAGAACTACTAGTACTATACCAGTGTCTAACACCACCGGAGCCAGCCCAGTGTTCCCTTCCAGTCACAATACCACTGTTCCCAGCATTCAGAACCCCCAGATCCAGCCCTGTGTCCAGCCACAGAACCACTAGTACTATACCAGTGTCTAACACCACCGGAGCCTGCCCAGTGTTCCCTTCCAGTCACAATACCACTGTTCCCAGCATTCAGAACCCCCAGATCCAGCCCTGTGTCCAGCCACAGAGCTACTAGTACTATACCAGTGTCTAACACCACCGGAGCCAGCCCAGTGTTCCCTTCCAGTCACAGTACCACTATTCCCAGCATCCAGAACCCTCAACTCCAGCCCTGTGTCCAGCCACAGAACTACTAGTACTATACCAGTGTCTAACACCACCAGCTCCAGCCCTGTGTCCAGCCACAGAACCACTAGTACTATACCAGTGTCTAACACCACCGTAGCCAGCCCAGTGTTCCCTTCCAGTCACAGTACCACTGTTCTTAGCATCCAGAACCCCCAGCTCCAGCCTTGTGTCCAGCCACAGAGCTACTAGCACTATACCAGTGTCTAACACCACCGGAGCCAACCCAGTGTTCCCTTCCAGTCACAATACCACTGTTCTCAGCATCCAGAACCCCCAGCTCCAGCCCTGTGTCCAGCCACAATACTACTAGTACTATACCAGTGTCTAACACCACCGGAGCCAGCCCAGTGTTCCCTTCCAGTCACAATACCACTGTTCCCAGCATCCAGTACCCCCAGCTCCAGCCCTGTGTCCAGCCACAGAACTACTAGTACTATACCAGTGTCTAACACCACCAGAGCCAGCCCAGTGTTCCCTTCCAGTCACAATACCACTGTTCCCAGCATCCAGAACCCCCAGCTCCAGCCCTGTGTCCAGCCACAGAACTACTAGTACTATACCAGTGTCTAACACCACCGGAGCCAGCCCAGTGTTCCCTTCCAGTCACAATACCACTGTTCCCAGCATCCAGAACCCCCAGCTCTAGCCCTGTGTCCAGCCACAGAACTACTAGTACTATACCAGTGTCTAACACCACCGGAGCCAGCCCAGTAATCCCTTCCAGTCACAATACCACTGTTCCCTGCATCCAGAACCCCCAGCCCTGTGTCCAGCCACAGAGCTACTAGTACTATACCAGTGTCTAACACCACCGGAGCCAGCCCAGTGTTCCCTTCCAGTCACAATACCACTGTTCCCAGCATCCAGAACCCCCAGCTCCAGCCCTGTGTCCAGCCACAGAACTACTAGTACTATACCCGTGTCTAACACCACCGGAGCCAACCCAGTGTACACTTCCAGTCATAGTACCACTGTTCCCAGCATCCAGAACCCCCAGATCCAGCCCTGTGTCCAGCCACAGAACTACTAGTACTATATCAGTGTCTAACACCACCGGAGCCAGCCCAGTGTTCCCTTCCAGTCACAATACCACTGTTCCCAGCATCCAGAACCCCCAGCTCCAGCCCTGAGTCAACCCACAGAGCTACTAGTACTATACCAGTGTCTAACACCACCGGAGCCAGCCCAGTGTTCCCTTCCAGTCACAGTACCACTGTTCTTAGCATCCAGAACCCCCGGCTCCAGCCCTGTGTCCAGCCACAGATTTACTAGTACTATACCAGTGTCTAACACCACCGGAGCCAGCCCAGTGTTCCCTTCCAGTCACAGTACCACTGTTCTTAGCATCCAGAACCCCCGGCTCCAGCCCTGTGTCCAGCCACAGAACTACTAGTACTATACCAGTGTCTAACACCACCGGAGCCAGCCCAGTAATCCCTTCCAGTCACAATACCACTGTTCCCAGCATCCAGAACCCCCAGCCCTGTGTCCAGCCACAGAGCTACTAGTACTATACCAGTGTCTAACACCACCGGAGCCAGCCCAGTGTTCCCTTCCAGTCACAGTACCACTGTTCTTAGCATCCAGAACCCCCGGCTCCAGCCCTGTGTCCAGCCACAGACCTACTAGTACTATACCCGTGTCTAACACCACCGGAGCCAACCCAGTGTACACTTCCAGTCATAGTACCACTGTTCCCAGCATCCAGAACCCCCAGATCCAGCCCTGTGTCCAGCCACAGAACTACTAGTACTATACCAGTGTCTAACACCACCGGAGCCAGCCCAGTGTTCCCTTCCAGTCACAATACCACTGTTCCCAGCATCCAGAACCCCCAGCTCCAGCCCTGTGTCAAGCCACAGAGCTACTAGTACTATACCAGTGTCTAACACCACCGGAGCCAGCCCAGTGTTCCCTTCCAGTCACAGTACCACTGTTCTTAGCATCCAGAACCCCCGGCTCCAGCCCTGTTTCCATCCACAGAACTACTAGTACTATACCCGTGTCTAACACCACCGGAGCCAACCCAGTGTTCACTTCCAGTCATAGTACCACTGTTCTTAGCATCCAGAACCCCCGGCTCCAGCCCTGTGTCCATCCACAGAGCTACTAGTACTATACCAGTGTCTAACACCACCGGAGCCAGCCCAGTGTTCCCTTCCAGTCACAGTACCACTGTTCCCAGCATCCAGAACCCCCAGATCCAGCCCTGTGTCCAGCCACAGAACTACTAGTACTATACCAGTGTCTAACACAACCGGAGCCAGCCCAGTGTTCCCTTCCAGTCACAGTACCACTGTTCCCAGCATCCAGAACCCCCAGCTCCAGCCCTGTGTCCAGCCACAGAGCTTCTAGTACTATTCCAGTGTCTAACACCACCGGAGCCAGCCCAGTGTACCCTTCCAGTCACAATACCACTGTTCCCAGCATCCAGAACCCCCAGCTCCAGCCCTGTGTCCAGCCACAGAGCTTCTAGTACTATTCAAGTGTCTAACACCACCGGAGCCAGCCCAGTGTTCACTTCCAGTCACAGTACCACTGTTCCCAGCATCCAGAACCCCCAGCTCTAGCCCTGTGTCCAGCCACAGAGCTTTTAGTACTATACCCGTGTCTAACAGCACCAGAGCCAGCCCAGTGTTCACTTCCAGTCACAGTACCACTATTCCCAGCATCCAAAACCTCTAGCTCCAGCCCTGTGTCCAGCCACAGAACTACTAGTACTATACCAGTGTCTAACATTACCAGAGCCAGCCCAGCGTTCCCTTCCAGTCACAGTACCACTGTTCCCAGCATCCAGAACCTCTAGCTCCAGCCACAGAGCTTCTAGTACTATACAAGTGTATAACACCACCGGAGCCAGCCCAGTGTTCCCTTCCAGTCACAATACCACTGTTCCCAGCATCCAGAACCTCTAGCTCCAGCCACAGAGCTTCTAGTACTATACAAGTGTATAACACCACCGGAGCCAGCCCAGTGTTCCCTTCCAGTCACAATACCACTGTTCCCAGCATCCAGAACCTCTAGCTCCAGCCACAGAGCTTCTAGTACTATACAAGTGTATAACACCACCGGAGCCAGCCCAGTGTTCACTTCCAGTCATAGTACCACTGTTCCCAGCATCCAGAACCCCCAGCTCCAGCCCTGTGTCCAGCCACAGATCCACTAGTACTATACCTGTGTCTAACACCACCGGAGCCAGCCCAGTGTTCCCTTCCAGTCACAATACCACTGTTCCCAGCATCCAGTACCCCCAGCTCCAGCCCTGTGTCCAGCCACAGAACCACTAGTACTATACCAGTGTCTAACACCACCGGAGCCACTAGATACGTCCCAGGCAGTTATGTGGCTGGAGGCCGTGTGTAGGAATCTAGAAGGTTTCATAAAGCTTCTCCTCATTGGATAAATAGTATTGGTCTGTTGAGCATAGGGATGATAAAGAGTATATACAGGGCACGATACCACACTTACCGGAAGGCTCCAGAAAATCAGGTGGAACTACCGACCACCCAGAAAAGAAGACAAGGCAACAGAAAATGCCCAGCCGCTTTCATACATCTTGTTACCCCCTGCCCCCCCCTCCTCCCCCCCCCGCCTCCCCACCCCCTCATCTACCTGCTTACTGTACAAAGGTGGATGGGGCAATGACACGAACTGCGTCATCACCGCCCCAACCCCACATTACAATACCGTATTCTGGACATTGTATAGCATTGTTCGGGGCTGGTATTGTGTGATCATGCCTCCACGCCCCTGCACACCCCACCCATACTGATTCCCCCTTCCTGTTGAGCCGACCTGGAGGGAGCAGCCAGAGAGTGGGTGAGTATGCAGTCAGTGGTGATTGTGATCTAGTCAGGAACTGCGCTGTAATGCGGACAGTAACAGAGGCCTATGAGCAATATTCCACACAATGATACAATAATATTTCATCACAATCACACTGTACGCAGTCGGTCTACAATAGGATGGAATAAGCTGAGGGTACCTGCATGTGGATACATGTCATTGGTCAGTGCTCGCCAGCAGGGGGCACCCTGCAGCTCTGGCATGAAGTATTCCAGCAGTAGACTGTCATTGATTGAGGGCAGAGAGGGGGCGGCGAAGGGCTCCGTTTGGAAAATCAGAGGTGGGTCACTGCCGTTTAGGGCGTAGGAAGAGTCCAGGCATTTCTGTCGTAGGATGGAGATTTCCTGGCCTCGGCGATGGGTGGATTGCGCGGCACGGTGGATGCCGCAGGCTGCCGGATGGTGGGTGCTTTGATCCCTCGGAGGCGTTTCCGTGTGATAGACGTCTCTTGCTGCATTTACATACAGCGCTATCTCTGCTGCTTCCAGCAAATCCCACCGCACCCGAATGAGCCCCTAAATGAGGCCATTGCGCAGCCTGTGTAGAAGCCTCTGCTGGGACAGTAATGAATAAGGGATCTCCCACATCTGCCGCAGTCCTGGTAGATATATACTCTGTTCCCTCACATTGATAAATAGGCTCCTTAGTGATAGATCATTTGAATTATTATATTTATAAATTAGGTAAAAATCCATTGTATAATAATATTCTTTTATTCATTTAACCATTGTTTGAAGGTTTAGTATCTTTATCATGTAGACCGTAATAAACGAATGGAAAGGATGTATAATATAACCGAAAATCAACATAATTGGCGCAAGCCGGATTCACAGACTGACTGGGCTCCGATCTAGAATGTTCTTAGATTAAGGCCTGTTCCCGATGACTGAGGGTGTGGCCTAAAGAAGCGTAGCGGAACCTGAGCAGCGGCTGTCAGATACCTGTACTGTCATAATGTGTCACTGTGCAGTTACAATATGTTCTGCTATTAATAATTACACTGGTGCATCACGTAACATTGTACAGTAGCACTGGAGCCATCCCTGGGGGTGAGATGTGGTGTTCTGTACAACGTTACGATGAGTCTGTGGCGCCACCTTCTGGACAGATTGTCAACTGAACTATGAAGATTAGATTTTACCAGCAGAAGAGACATCATAAAACTTTCAATTAAGAGCAACATATACAGTAAGGCAATAATTACATGTACAGAGAATTGTATGTACATGAGAGGACACACTGTACATACATGAGAGGGCACACTGTATGTACATGAGAGGGCACACTGTATGTACATGAGAGGTCACACTGTATGTACATGAGAGGGCACACTGTATGTACATGAGAGATCACACTGTATATACATGAGAGATCACACTGTATGTACATGAGAGGGCACACTGTATATACATGAGAGATCACACTGTATGTACATGAGAGGGCACACTGTACGTACATGAGAGATCACACTGTATGTACATGAGAGATCACACTGTATGTTGTACATGAGAGGGCACACTGTATATACATGAGAGATCACACTGTATGTACATGAGAGGGTACACTGTATATACATGAGAGGGCACACTGTATATACATGAGAGGGCACACTGTATATACATGAGAGATCACACTGTATATACATGAGAGATCACACTGTATATACATGAGAGATCACACTATATGTACATGAGAGGACACACTGTATATACATGAGAGATCTCACTGTATATACATGAGAGGGCACACTGTATGTACATGAGAGGGCACACTGTATATACATGAGAGATCTAACTGTATATACATGAGAGGGCACACTGTATATACATGAGAGATCACACTGTATGTACATGAGAGGGCACACTGTATATACATGAGAGGGCACACTGTATGTACATGAGAGATCACACTGTATGTACATGAGAGGGCACACTGTATATACATGAGAGGGCACACTGTATATACATGAGAGGGCACACTGTATATACATGAGAGATCACACTGTATGTACATGAGAGGGTACACTGTATATACATGAGAGGACACACTGTATATACATGAGAGGGCACACTGTATATACATGAGAGATCACACTGTATATACATGAGAGGGCACACTGTATATACATGATAGGGCACACTGTATGTACATGAGAGGGCACACTGTATGTACATGACAGGGCACACTGTATGTACATGAGAGATCACACTGTATGTACATGAGAGATCACACTATATACATGAGAGATCACACTGTATATACATGAGAGATCACACTGTATATACATGAGAGGGCACACTGTATATACATGAGAGATCACACTGTATATACATGAGAGGGCACACTGTATGTTCATGAGAGGACACACTGTATATACATGAGAGATCACACTGTATATACATGAGAGGGCACACTGTATGTACATGAGAGGGCACACTGTATGTACATGAGAGATCACACTGTATGTACATGAGAGATCACACTGTATATACATGAGAGGGCACACTGTATGTACATGAGAGATCACACTGTGTGTACATGAGAGATCACACTGTATGTACATGAGAGGGCACACTGTATATACATGAGAGATAACACTGTATATACATGAGAGATCACACTGTATGTACATGAGAGATCACACTGTATATACATGAGAGATCACACTGTATACACATGAGAGATCACACTGTATATACATGAGAGGGCACACTGTATATACATGAGAGATCACACTGTATATACATGAGAGGGCACACTGTATGTTCATGAGAGGACACACTGTATATACATGAGAGATCACACTGTATATACATGAGAGGGCACACTGTATATACATGAGAGGGCACACTGTATATACATGAGAGATCACACTGTATATACATGAGAGATCACACTGTATATACATGAGGGCACACTGTATATACATGAGAGGGCACACTGTATGTACATGAGAGATCACACTGTATATACATGAGAGATCACACTGTATATACTTGAGAGGGCACACTGTATGTACATGAGAGGGCACACTGTATGTTCATGAAAGGACACACTGTATGTACATGAGAGATCACACTGTATATACATGAGAGATCACACTGTATATACATGAGAGGACACACTGTATATACATGAGAGGGCACACTGTATATACATGAGAGATCACACTGTATATACATGAGAGATCACACTATATATACATGAGAGATCACACTGTATGTACAAGAGAGGGCACACTGTATGTACATGATTGATCACACTGTATGTACATGAGAGATCACACTGTATGTACATGAGAGGGCAACTGTATATACATGAGAGATCACACTGTATGTACATGAGAGATCACACTGTATGTACATGAGAGATCACACTGTATGTACATGAGAGGGCACACTGTATATACATGAGAGGACACACTGTATGTACATGAGAGATCACACTGTATGTACATGAGAGGGCACACTGTATGTACATGAGAGGGCACACTGTATATAAATGAGAGGGAACACTGTATGTACATGAGAGGGTACACTGTATATACATGAGAGGACACACTGTATATACATGAGAGGGTACACTGTATATAAATGAGAGGGCACACTGTATATACATGAGAGGGCACACTGTATATACATGAGAGATCACACTGTATATACATGAGAGGGCACACTGTATGTACATGAGAGGGCACACTGTATGTACATGAGAGATCACACTGTATGTACATGAGAGGGCACACTGTATATACATGAGAGGGCACACTGTATGTACATGAGAGGGCACACTGTATATACATGAGACATCACACTGTATATACATGAGAAGGGCACACTGTATGTACATGAGAGGGCACACTGTATGTACATGAGAGATCACACTGTATGTACATGAGAGGGCACACTGTATGTACATGAGAGGGCACACTGTATATACATGAGAGGGCACACTGTATGTACATGAGAGGGTACACTGTACATACATGAGAGGACACACTGTTTATACATGAGAGGGCACACTGTATATAAATGAGAGGGCACACTGTATATACATGAGAGGGCACACTGTATATACATGAGAGATCACACTGTATATACATGAGAGGGCACACTGTATGTACATGAGAGGGCACACTGTATGTACATGAGAGGGCACACTGTATATACATGAGAGATAACACTGTATATACATGAGAGATCACACTGTATGTACATGAGAGATCACACTGTATATACATGAGAGATCACACTGTATACACATGAGAGATCACACTGTATATACATGAGAGGGCACACTGTATATACATGAGAGATCACACTGTATATACATGAGAGGGCACACTGTATGTTCATGAGAGGACACACTGTATATACATGAGAGATCACACTGTATATACATGAGAGGGCACACTGTATATACATGAGAGGGCACACTGTATATACATGAGAGATCACACTGTATATACATGAGAGATCACACTGTATATACATGAGGGCACACTGTATATACATGAGAGGGCACACTGTATGTACATGAGAGATCACACTGTATATACATGAGAGATCACACTGTATATACTTGAGAGGGCACACTGTATGTACATGAGAGGGCACACTGTATGTTCATGAAAGGACACACTGTATGTACATGAGAGATCACACTGTATATACATGAGAGATCACACTGTATATACATGAGAGGACACACTGTATATACATGAGAGGGCACACTGTATATACATGAGAGATCACACTGTATATACATGAGAGATCACACTATATATACATGAGAGATCACACTGTATGTACAAGAGAGGGCACACTGTATATACATGAGAGATCACACTGTATGTACATGAGAGATCACACTGTATGTACATGAGAGATCACACTGTATGTACATGAGAGATCACACTGTATGTACATGAGAGGGCAACTGTATATACATGAGAGATCACACTGTATGTACATGAGAGATCACACTGTATGTACATGAGAGATCACACTGTATGTACATGAGAGGGCACACTGTATATACATGAGAGGACACACTGTATGTACATGAGAGATCACACTGTATGTACATGAGAGGGCACACTGTATGTACATGAGAGGGCACACTGTATATAAATGAGAGGGAACACTGTATGTACATGAGAGGGTACACTGTATATACATGAGAGGACACACTGTATATACATGAGAGGGTACACTGTATATAAATGAGAGGGCACACTGTATATACATGAGAGGGCACACTGTATATACATGAGAGATCACACTGTATATACATGAGAGGGCACACTGTATGTACATGAGAGGGCACACTGTATGTACATGAGAGATCACACTGTATGTACATGAGAGGGCACACTGTATATACATGAGAGGGCACACTGTATGTACATGAGAGGGCACACTGTATATACATGAGACATCACACTGTATATACATGAGAAGGGCACACTGTATGTACATGAGAGGGCACACTGTATGTACATGAGAGATCACACTGTATGTACATGAGAGGGCACACTGTATGTACATGAGAGGGCACACTGTATATACATGAGAGGGCACACTGTATGTACATGAGAGGGTACACTGTACATACATGAGAGGACACACTGTTTATACATGAGAGGGCACACTGTATATAAATGAGAGGGCACACTGTATATACATGAGAGGGCACACTGTATATACATGAGAGATCACACTGTATATACATGAGAGGGCACACTGTATGTACATGAGAGGGCACACTGTATGTACATGAGAGATCACACTGTATGTACATGAGAGGGCACACTGTATATACATGAGATCACACTGTATATACATGAGAGGGCACACTGTATATACATGAGATCACACTGTATATACATGAGAGGGCACACTGTATATACATGAGAGATCACACTGTATATATATATGAGAGATCACACTGTATATACATGAGAGGGCACACTGTATGTACATAAGAGATCACACTGTATGTACATGAGAGATCACACTGTATATACATGAGAGGGCACACTGTATGTACATGAGAGATCACACTGTATGTACATGAGAGATCACACTGTATGTACATGAGAGGGCACACTGTATATACAGGAGATCACACTGTATGTACATGAGAGGGCACACTGTATATACATGAGAGATCACACTGTATGTACATGAGAGATCACACTGTATATACATGAGAGCTCACACTGTATGTACATGAGAGATCACACTGTATGTACATGAGAGGGCACACTGTATATACATGAGAGGGCACACTGTATGTACATGAGAGATCACACTGTATATACATGAGAGGTAACACTGTATATACATGAGAGATCACACTGTATGTACATGAGAGATCACACTGTATGTACATGAGAGATCACACTGTATATACATGAGAGGGCACACTGTATATACATGAGAGATCACACTGTATATACATGAGAGGACACACTGTATATACATGAGAGGGCACACTGTATGTACAAGAGAGATCACACTGTATGTACATGAGAGATCACACTGTATGTACATGAGAGGACGCACTGTATGTAAGTGAGAGATCACACTATATGCACATGAGAGGACACACTGTATGTACATGAGAGATTACACTGTATATACATGAGAGATCACACTGTATATACATGAGAGATCACACAGTATATACATGAGAGATCACACTGTATATACATGAGAGGGCACACTGTATATACATGAGAGATTACACTGTATATATACATGAGAGATCACACTCTATATACATGAGAGGGCACACTGTATGTACATGAGAGGACACACTGTATGTACATGAGAGATCACACTGTATATACATGAGAGATCACACTGTATGTACATGAGAGGGCACACTGTATGTACATGAGAGATCACACTGTATATACATGAGAGGGCACACTGTATGTACATGAGGGGACACACTGTATGTACATGAGAGGGCACACTGTATATACATGAGAGGGCACACTGTATGTACATGAGAGATCACACTGTATATACATGAGAGGTAACACTGTATATACATGAGAGATCACACTGTATGTACATGAGAGATCACACTGTATGTACATGAGAGATCACACTGTATATACATGAGAGGGCACACTGTATATACATGAGAGATCACACTGTATATACATGAGAGGACACACTGTATATACATGAGAGGGCACACTGTATGTACATGAGAGATCACACTGTATGTACATGAGAGATCACACTGTATGTACATGAGAGGACGCACTGTATGTAAATGAGAGATCACACTATATGCACATGAGAGGACACACTGTATGTACATGAGAGATTACACTGTATATACATGAGAGATCACACTGTATATACATGAGAGATCACACAGTATATACATGAGAGATCACACTGTATATACATGAGAGGGCACACTGTATATACATGAGAGATTACACTGTATATACATGAGAGATCACACTCTATATACATGAGAGGGCACACTGTATGTACATGAGAGGGCACACTGTATATACATGAGAGGGCACACTGTATGTACATGAGAGGGCACACTGTATGTACATGAGAGATCACACTGTATATACATGAGAGATCACACTGTATGTACATGAGAGGGCACACTGTATGTACATGAGAGATCACACTGTATATACATGAGAAGGCACACTGTATGTACATGAGGGGACACACTGTATGTACATGAGAGGGCACACTGTATGTACATGAGAGATCACACTGTATGTACATGAGAGATCACACTGTATGTACATAAGAGGGCACACTGTATGTACATGAGAGGGCACACTGTATATACATGAGAGATCACACTGTATGTACATGAGAGATCACACTGTATGTACATGAGAGATCACACTGTATATACATGAGAGATCACACTGTATGTACATGAGAGATCACACTGTATGTACATGAGAGGGCACACTGTATATACATGAGAGGGCACACTGTATATACATGAGAGATCACACTGTATGTACATGAGAGGGTACACTGTATATACATGAGAGATCACACTGTATGTACATGAGAGATCACACTGTATGTACATGAGAGGGCACACTGTATATACATGAGAGATCACACTGTATGTACATGAGAGATCACACTGTATGTACATGAGAGATCACACTGTATGTACATGAGAGGGCACACTGTATATACATGAGAGATCACACTGTATATACATGAGAGGGCACACTGTATGTACATGAGAGATCACACTGTATGTACATGAGAGATCACACTGTATATACATGAGAGATCACACTGTATGTACATGAGAGGGCACACTGTATGTACATGAGAGGGCACACTGTATATACATGAGAGATCACACTGTATGTACATGAGAGATCACACTGTATGTACATGAGAGATCACACTGTATGTACATGAGAGGGCACACTGTATATACATGAGAGATTGCACTGTATGTACATGAGAGGGAACACTGTATATACATGAGAGATCACACTGTATGTACATGAGAGATCACACTGTATGTACATGAGAGATCACTCTGTATATACATGAGAGATCACACTGTATGTACATGAGAGATCACACTGTATGTACATGAGAGGGCACACTGTATATACATGAGAGATCACACTGTATGTACATGAGAGATCACACTGTATGTACATGAGAGGGCACACTGTATATACATGAGAGATCACACTGTATGTACATGAGAGATCACACTGTATGTACATGAGAGGGCACACTGTATGTACATGAGAGGGCACACTGTATGTACATGAGAGGGCACACTGTATATACATGAGAGGGCACACTGTATGTACATGATAGTTCACACTGTATGTACATAAGAGATCACACTGTATATACATGAGAGGGCACACTGTATGTACATGAGAGGGCACACTGTATATACATGAGAGGGCACACTGTATATACATGAGAGATCACACTGTATGTACATGAGAGGGCACACTGTATATACATGAGAGGGCACACTGTATATACATGAGAGGGCACACTGTATGTACATGAGAGATCACACTGTATGTACATAAGAGATCACACTGTATATACATGAGAGGGCACACTGTATGTACATGAGAGGGCACAGTGTATGTACATGAGAGGGTACACTGTATATACATGAGAGGGCACACTGTATGTACATGAGAGGACACACTGTATATACATGAGAGATCACACTGTATGTACATGAGAGATCACACTGTATGTACATGAGAGATCACACTGTATGTACATGAGAGGGCACACTGTATATACATGAGAGATTGCACTGTATGTACATGAGAGGGCACACTGTATGTACATGAGAGATCACACTGTATGTACATGAGAGAACACACTGTATGTACATGAGAGGGCACACTGTATGTACATGAGAGGGCACACTGTATATACATGAGAGATCACACTGTATGTACATGAGAGATCACACTGTATATACATGAGAGGGAACACTGTATGTACATGAGAGGGCACACTGTATGTACATGAGAGATCACACTGTATGTACATGAGAGGGCACACTGTATATACATGAGAGATCACACTGTATATACATGAGAGATCACACTGTATATACATGAGAGATCACACTGTATGTACATGAGAGGGAACACTGTATATACATGAGAGATCACACTGTATGTACATGAGAGATCACACTGTATGTACATGAGAGATCACACTGTATATACATGAGAGATCACACTGTATGTACATGAGAGATCACACTGTATGTACATGAGAGGGCACACTGTATATACATGAGAGATCACACTGTATGTACATGAGAGGGCACACTGTATGTACATGAGAGGGCACACTGTATGTACATGAGAGTTCACACTGTATGTACATAAGAGATCACACTGTATATACATGAGAGGGCACACTGTATGTACATGAGAGGGCACACTGTATATACATGAGAGGGCACACTGTATATACATGAGAGATCACACTGTATGTACATGAGAGGGCACACTGTATATACATGAGAGGGCACACTGTATGTACATGAGAGATCACACTATATGTACATGAGAGATCACACTGTATATACATGAGAGGGCACACTGTATGTACATGAGAGGGCACAGTGTATATACATGAGAGGGTACACTGTATATACATGAGAGGGCACACTGTATGTACATGAGAGGACACACTGTATATACATGAGAGTTCACACTGTATGTACATGAGAGCTCACACTGTATGTACATGAGAGGACACACTGTATATACATGAGAGTTCACACTGTATGTACATGAGAGATCACACTGTATATACATGAGAGATCACACTGTATGTACATGAGAGGGCACACTGTATGTACATGAGAGATCACACTGTATGTACATGAGAGGGCACACTGTATATACATGAGAGTTCATACTGTATATACATGAGAGATCACACTGTATGTACATGAGAGGGTACACTGTATATACATGAGAGATCACACTGTATGTACATGAGAGATCACACTGTATGTACATGAGATGGCACACTGTATATACATGAGAGATCACACTGTATGTACATGAGAGATCACACTGTATGTACATGAGAGATCACACTGTATGTACATGAGAGGGCACACTGTATGTACATGAGAGGGCACACTGTATGTACATGAGAGGGCACACTGTATATACATGAGAGATCACACTGTATGTACATGAGAGATCACACTGTATGTACATGAGAGATCACACTGTATGTACATGAGAGGGCACACTGTATGTACATGAGAGGGCACACTGTATATACATGAGAGATTACACTGCATGTACATGAAAGGGCACACTGTATATACATGAGAGATCACACTGTATATACATGAGAGATCACACTGTATGTACATGAGAGGGCACACTGTATGTACATGAGAGGGCACACTGTATGTACATGAGAGATCACACTGTATATACATGAGAGATCACACTGTATGTACATGAGAGGGCACACTGTATGTACATGAGAGATCACACTGTATGTACATGAGAGATCACACTGTATATACATGAGAGGGCACACTGTATGTACATGAGAGGGCACACTGTATATACATGAGAGATCACACTGTATATACATGAGAGATCACACTGTATGTACATGAGAGATCACACTGTATATACATGAGAAGGCACACTGTATGTACATAAGAGATCACACTGTATATACATGAGAGATCACACTGTATATACATGAGAGGGCACACTGTATGTACATGAGAGGGCACACTGTATATACATGAGAGATCACATTGTATGTACATGAGAGATCACACTGTATGTAAATGAGAGGGCACACTGTATGTACATGAGAGATCACACTGTATATACATGAGAGGGCATACTGTATCTACATGAGAGATCACACTGTATATACATGAGAGGGCACACTGTATACACATGAGAGGGCACACTGTATGTACATGAGAGATCACACTATATGTACATGAGAGATCACACTGTATATACATGAGAGGGCACACTGTATGTACATGAGAGGGCACAGTGTATATACATGAGAGATCACACTGTATGTATATGAGAGGGCACACTGTATATACATGAGAGGGCACACTGTATATACATGAGAGATCACACTGTATATACATGAGAGGGCACACTGTATATACATGAGAGGGCACACTGTATATACATGAGAGATCACACTGTATATACATGAGAAGACACACTGTATATACTTGAGAGATCACACTGTATATACATGAGAGGGCACACTGTATGTACATGAGAGATCACACTGTATGTACATGAGAGGGCACACTGTATATACATGAGAGGGCACACTGTATGTACATGAGAGATCACACTGTATGTACATGAGAGGGCACACTGTATATACATGAGAGGGCACACTGTATGTACATGAGAGGGCACACTGTATGTACATGAAAGATCA
This sequence comes from Pseudophryne corroboree, assembly GCF_028390025.1. Taxonomy (NCBI): domain Eukaryota; kingdom Metazoa; phylum Chordata; class Amphibia; order Anura; family Myobatrachidae; genus Pseudophryne; species Pseudophryne corroboree. The sequence continues at coordinate 837,434 of NW_026967551.1, forward strand.
CACTGTATATACATGAGAGGGCACACTGTATGTACATGAGAGGGCACACTGTAAGTACATGAGAGATCACACTGTATATACATGAGAGGGCACACTGTATGTACATGAGAGATCACACTGTATATACATGAGAGATCACACTGTATGTACATGAGAGATCACACTGTATATACATGAGAGATCACACTGTATGTACATGAGAGGGCACACTGTATATACATGAGAGATCACACTGTATGTACATGAGAGATCACACTGTATGTACATGAGAGGGCACACTGTATGTACATGAGAGATCACACTGTATGTACATGAGAGGACACACTGTATATACATGAGAGGACACACTGTATATAAATGAGAGGGTACACTGTATATACATGAGAGGGTACACTGTATGTACATGAGAGGGCACACTGTATATACATGAGAGGGTACACTGTATATACATGAGAGGGAACACTGTATGTACATGAGAGGGCACACTGTATGTACATGAGAGATCACACTGTATGTACATGAGAGATCACACTGTATGTACATGAGAGGGAACACTGTATATACATGAGAGATCACACTGTATATACATGAGAGGGCACACTGTATATACATGAGAGGGCACACTGTATGTACATGAGAGGGCACACTGTATATACATGAGAGGGCACACTGTATATACATGAGAGGGCACACTGTATGTACATGAGAGATCACACTGTATGTACATGAGAGGGCACACTGTATGTACATGAGAGGGCACACTGTATATACATGAGAGATCACACTGTATGTACATGAGAGGGCACACTGTATATACATGAGAGGGCACACTGTATATACATGAGAGATCACACTGTATGTACATGTGTGGGCACACTGTATGTACATGAGAGGGCACACTGTATGTACATGAGAGATCACACTGTATATACATGAGAGATCACACTGTATGTACATGAGAGGGCACACTGTATATACATGAGAGATCACACTGTATGTACATGAGAGGGCACACTGTATGTACATGAGAGGGCACACTGTATATACATGAGAGATCACACTGTATGTACATGAGAGATCACACTGTATGTACATGAGAGGGCACACTGTATGTACATGAGAGGGCACACTGTATATACATGAGAGATTACACTG